>NC_056744.1:604851015-605056015 GCF_019279795.1 Protopterus annectens
GTTGAAGATATCTGGTTTATCTGACTTATCCTTTGGACAGACAGTTGCATTCAAGCTGTTTTGGCAAGTACTGTTTGAACTGTGGTCTGACTAAAGAGCACTTTGCGTGATATGTTGAATATCTTTGTTTCAGGCTCTGCCAGCACACTGGACAGATTTCTAAAGGTTCTTGAAGACAGTACACTGGAACAATGTGTGTTATACTTCCCCTTTATATCAGTTCATTTTTAATTTCCTGTTTCTCTATTTTGGCATCTGCAAATGATTGCCCTCTCTCTCATGCCTCCCTCCAAGCATATCATATATTAAAAATAAAATCAGTGTGCATGGGGCCTAAGAGCAAAGGCCTTGTGATGCAGAAAGAAGATAAATCCCTCCTGCTTCTAGAAATTACCATATCAATCATACCAACCAAACAGACCCCAAGGATCTGAGGACAAAAAACTGCTAAATATCACCAAAACTTCAAAAAAGCCTGGACAGTATCTCTACTCTTGCTCTGTAACAAAAGTATGGAATTCTCTCTCCATTGCTATTAAGTCAACTCCCAGTTTAGCAGCCTTCAAAATGTCATTAAAACAACATCTAAATAACACTTGGCTATGCACCTGCTCTGCTCCAGGCTAATCTCACTTCTATTGCATATTCCCTACTCCCCCTTTTTTGTTAAATGTATATATAAATATATTTGTTTGTCATCACTCAAACATAACAACACTGTTAATTATATGTACTACATCTTAGTTATTACACATATTTTATACTCATTTATGTTGAAACATTTCAGATGTTATTGTTAAAAATGAAAGCTGTTACTGTAAAATTTTGACAGCTATGTTTGAATTGCTACTTATGTGGTACTTTGAGATTTTCTCCCCAGGCCTTTGCTAAAAATGGGTTCTGCTGACCCACTCAGAGTATCCCTGTAAACAAATGTCAAATAAAATAAATAAATAAAGTTAATAGCAAAGGCCTTGGGATGCAGAAAAAAAGGTAAATCCCTTCTGCTTCCAAATGTTAAGAGCGAAGGCCTTAGGATTCAGAAAGAAGGGAAATCCTTTTTGCTTCCAGATGTTAAGAGCAAAGGCCTTAGGATTCAGAAAGAAGGTAAAGCCCTTCTGCTTCCAGAAGTTAAGAGCAAAAGCCTTAGGATACAGAAAGAAGGGAAATCCCTTCTGCTTCCAGATGTTAAGAGCAAAGGCCTTGGGATTCAGAAAGAAGGGAAATCACTTCTGCTTAAAGAAGTTAAGAGCAAAGGCCACGAGATACAAAAAGAAGGGAATACATACTGCTTCCAGACTGTGAAAAGTGATAATGTAATATAGGGCTTATCACTTTTATCTTCTCTGACTAATACACAACTTATTTTTATTATCTTGAATTTGCTTGGAGTGAAAGCACATTATTTTTTATGGATTACAGTAAAGAGAAACACTACTATTGTTTGCAATCAAATTCTAGTGTATATTTTCCAGTCTTTGTTCAGTTAAGAGTTGGAGTAGAATTAATCCATTATTTGTGGTCCATCCCTGACTTTAGAACTGGAGGGTATGTCCGTGGGAAGTGCAACTACCTCTTTAATCTTGGAAAAAGAAAGATCAGTGAGGAGGCTGTCTATAAAGTACATCCGGCAGACAGTCAGAGCAAATGGATTTACATAACCTGAAATAAGATATTTATTAACAAAACCTCCTTTTTGTAATGTATGCTGAACTCTTTTGACTTCTAATCTGAGGTGGAAAGGATGACAATCTCTGGAAGTAATACTGATTTTGAAGGGATTTATAACATGCCATGACTATATTTAAGTCTTATATTCCTTTCACTATGTTATGTAAAGCAAAATGGAGATTGATGTGATTTTTTGGTGTTACTGTTTAAAATAGCTGGAACTGTTCTTTGTTTCAAATTCATGTTAAACAAGTAAAGGACAAAAAATGGAATCTTCAAACTCTGCAGCAAGCAATGAAAGTCGTAAGTGAACAAAAATGACAGTCATTGAAATAAGTAAATGAATAGATAAATGAATGAATAAAATAAAATAAAATGAAATAAAGTAAAGCCATATATTATGGTTGGAGGAAGGGTGCATACCCCAGGTGAGAGTTTACTGCCGCAGTCCCTTACTTAACTATACTAAGTCCATAGATCTACTGCTGCCCCACTTCAAATAATTTATAAACTAGCAAACCATTTATACAGCAATGATATCTATACCATCCAAAGTAACCTAAAATATAATGAAAGAGATGCAACAAATTAAATTTCGGCACAAAAACACAGAAAAATAGCAATAATCAATAAAATGATCATTATCTGATCTAACATAGAGGAATGTGATAAAACTTCTTATGGTAAAACCACATTAACCCATTTAGTTAAGATCTGTTTTAAGTCACAGGGCTATAAGTATATCATAATGCATTATCATCTTGTGGTGGTGCTTTAGTGCTCCACCTACTTTAGTTCAAACTCGGTGTTCAAGCTATGGCATAGCAAATGTGTCCAATTTTAAGGGATACATTCTAGAACCATTTAAATACATGGAGACTTCATGGGGTATACTTTTGGCACTTGTGAATTAACAAAGTTTCCTAAACATAGTGTGGGATTCTGGTCAGTTAAAAGGGGAGTGTATATATACCAATGTCCTTCTATTGCCAATGGGTAAATGTTGCCTCTATGGTGAGAAAGATGAAGCACTAAATACAACTCAGGTGACTGGGGTTGAGTTAGTGACTCAGTATCGGAAGACCAAGGCAGAATGTTCATGGAATTAAGGACTGTAGCATGTTCACATATCCTGGTGGGGAGGGTTGCACATACTTAAGGGCACAATAGGCAGTGTGATTTTTCTGGTGGAGACTGTGGAAACCACTGTTCATGCTTGGGGGGAGTGGCTGCTTGGACAGAATGCCCCTTGAGGAAATGATTGGACATTTTCCATGGTCAGACATTTGTAGGTCCCTCCAAAGACCTGGTGTGTGTGCAGAAAGTTGGTCTTAAATTAAAAAAAAAAACTCAATCCATCCTTAATAGCTGTCAGAATAATGGCTGTTCTCCGTTGACACTTGTTGCAATGGTGAAGAATAAATGTGCTGATTGACCAGGAGGGTGCTGATGACTGAAAGCTAGAGGGGGCAATGATAGACAAAATATGGAAAATGTTGTTTAACTCTCCTAACAGTTGTTACTAACATATTTTCTTCCCAAGCCCTACAGTAATGTATGACCATCCACTGCAGTAATACCAACCTTACCACTAAGAAATGAAAACTGACCACAAGCTGATTTTTTTTCCGTCCTAGCCAGACCACTGACACCTGTGTGGTATGGCAAGCAAATGAGGCCATTACCAATAGAAATGAAAGCATTCCCTCTGTACCATCTGGAATGCAAGTAGTTTTCATTTCATTTTTTGCAATCGGTTCATACCAGAAGAAGACTCCCCCAGAAGTTTTCCATCAAGGCACTTTAACTTGCACTTTTTTCTTTAAATCAAAGCTGCTATATGGTAGTGCTTCCTGCATTAGCCCAGTGCCAGTCTCATCCTATCTACACTACATTGCATATTCACTCTGTGGAAATATTAATTTCACTTACAAGCAGGGGTATCTTCCTCCTTTATTTTTTCTGCAACAGCCTTTTAATGGATAAAGCGGTTCAGTGCCAGCGCTGAGCCCTGTAGGACTCTTTCTAGTAACTCGTATTTCTTCTCAATTACATTTAGGAAATTGCAGTAAAGCTTTTCTTAAAAAGTATTCAGTTGAATATAAATGTATATATTATAATTTTACTTATCTGATAACAGTACTGTCAAAAATCTTAAGATTTGCAGTATAATAAATAAGAGTGCACCCAACACAGTCTGATATCTATGCATTATATTCATGAGGGTGTACTAATGCTGATCCCTTAATGTAAAAATATGTTCTACAACTGAGTTTTAATTCTGTTTTTTTTTTTTCATTCTGAGCTTCTTTGATTAAATACATTGACTCCAGTTCCTTGTACTTTTTTATTTTTTGTATATAAACTAGATGCCTGAAGGCAAAGTGACTGGATCTTTTTCAGATAATTACTTTACCATACATTGCCATTTTGTAATAAACATTTTCAGTCTGTAATCACCTTTGCTGTCTTTTTTTCATAGCCAGACACAAAGTGAGTCACTTTAACTTGTAAGGAAATTGCTTTTAAGTGTAGAACTCTAGTACTAGAGCACAGCAGAGGGCTATAAACAGGACCCTAGGGCTATAAACAGGACCCTTACTGTCTCTTGATCTTTTTAGAGAATATTGTTTGTATTTTCTTGTGACCAGAGACTAGAACTATATTGTTACTGCACTCATTCTAGATGATATAAAGAGAATAAATACAAGAAAGTGTAACAGTAGAATATGGCAATTAAAGTATGCTTCGTTTCAAAGTAGAAATTAATTAGGAAGCTGCAATGCTTATGGGGGAGGTTGACTCGTTAGAGATATGACATTGCAACAGCTTGCACAGCATTAATTATTTGTCTGAGACAGAAATTTAGGTATTCTCAAAACATTTTTGATGCTTCTTTCTGAAGAATACTCATTTCACAAATTAAAGTTTGTCACTGTTTATAGTTCTATTCAATAAAGTTCCACTCTCCTCTCAAACTGAAAGCTTTGATTCACCTTCCCATCTTTCTTTAATATAGATGCATTATCTTTTCCCGATCCTGGTGGATTTTATGTATCAATGAGACATGCTTCTTTGTTCATGCTTCCTTTGAGAGTTTCATAAAAAACACATTTTTATAGAAGGCTTTTATTCTCTCTTTTCATTATCTGAAGTCTAGAATTTGAAAGCGTGTAATGTCTCATATGAAAAAAAATACATATTTTAGTGTACCTGATGCCATACAAATTTCTGCTTTAGGTTTTCAACTGATTTTTTTAAGCAGTTAAAATGCATTTCTTATTATTGTGTATAGGAACAGCTCTACAGGATAATAAGTATATGTATTTCGATATGTGAAGGGAAGGGTTGATATATAAATGCATGCATCTGAAAAACTGTCTTTTTATTATGAAATCTGAGCATTGAGTGTAGTATAATGGTTTGAATGTATTCATTTAGTTAGTTAATTATTTTCATTCATTTACTGGATTAGTTAAACTGGACCTGAAAATACTATTTTTCATTGGAGGCCTGGGAGAAAAGCTCCAGTACAAAAATACAATTTATAATTGATGATTACCACTTGTTGGGAGTTATAAAACAGTACCGAGTCATGAAAGATAACTGCAAAAAATTTAAAAGAAAGAAAGGCATATTATAAATGTTGTACATGTGACTTCCCCACTCTGGGCCAGTAATCAAGAAGCCAGAGTCCTCATCACTGGCACTGAAGAGGGATGTTTACTTGGAACAAAAATGAATATAGTCAGTATTTCCAGATGCAGCTCTCTGTATCAAGCACAATTTCTCTTAAGACCACACAGGGAACACACTAGTCTGGTGTCTGGGTTTCTCTATCTGTCTCCCTCCAGGTCCCCTGTAACACTCTACACTGGCACAGCTGTAGAGTTGAGCCCTAACAGAGTTTCCAAGCTGAGTTCTCCACCACTCTCACGTTGAAACCAGTGCTTTGTGCCCCTGCTCCAAGTACCTGACACATACACTCTTTGAGATTTAATTTACACACCCATACACACACACACACACACACACACACACACACACACACACACACACACACACACACACACACACACACACACACGAACACACACCTGGGAAAGGTTGTCACAGATTTACTATCTATGCCCCCTTCTGCCCAGACTATAGGTAGTTACACCACCACCAGACACTCCAAAGCCAGCTACTCTAAGGGTCTTGCAAGGGTACCCAATTATACTGAGTGACATTAATATTAATACAAATGGTAATGTTGACCAAACAGCTAGGCTTTCAGTAGTAGCCACAGTGCCACCAAATAAATATAAACACTCTTAAACATTAAAATATTCTCTAAAGTACCAGCCACAATGAATGTTTACATATATTTAATAATAAATAATTAAATAACATAAAATACATAAATATCTGTTTACAATAAACACCAGAGTTTCAATCACATGAAATATTAAAATAACACAGACAAATAGATTCACCCAGATACAGAAAAACAGTACTTAACTAATCTCACTATATTTTCCTGACTGATATAAATAATTACTATTCCCTGGTTGACTTACTAGAACAAGGCAATATGAAGTAAGTGAGGGGTCTTTCTTTGTCAGGTTCCAAGAACAGAGTGCTAAGACTTCGGTCTCGCCTAGTATTAAAATATCATTTTTAGTGATGGATTACAGAATGACATCACATACATCTGGTCATCTGACTTCTGGTTTCCATGCTTCCCCCTTTGACTAGAAGCAGTCAGGATTTATCATATATGTGTCAATAATACACATAGAGCTTTGATCTGCTGCATCTCCTGGAATCATAAAACAATTTCAAACCTCCACCCCTCCAGAGTAGCAATCAGTTCACCCCAAACACAATGCAAGAAACTTCCTAGTACAAACTTTTGTCTCTGACTGCATTGAGAACTGTAAGATACAATATTTATGGTCTAAGCCACGTAATTTAATCTCACACTGGTTTCAAAGTTTGAGATTAGACTCTTCTGTTCCTGTATCCTCTGTTAAAACATATACATTTAAACAGTTGCAATAATGTATGTATATTTCTTTTTTTCCAGCAGGGTACACTGTTGGTACATTTTTAACATAAGCAGCTTTACAGATACATTTTTCAGTACAAGCATTTGTACACATCATTTTGTTATACGAATTACATATAATTCTTTACAAAATTCCAGCTAGCAATGCTGGCATATGTTACACAACCACTGCTCTTCTTCTCCTGGCATAGCTGGCAAAACCTCACATTGTCACAGTACAATGGAATTTTAAAGCAATACAATATGATGTAATTGTGTGCTAATGTCTTATAGTATTGAAATGATGAAGCTACAATTATACCAAATGGGTGTGAAGGCTGCCAACCTAGCCAGATAGAATTTTATAGATAATTCTGTCATTTGAAAATATTAATGTAAGCCACAAGCTTGTTGTCTTAAATGGAAAAAAAGGCTGTTACATGTGGAACTGCAAAAATGTAACAACAGTGCACTCTGCTGACCAAGTAAAGTATATTGTGACCCTTTGATGTAAACATGGCTGTTGAGAGTCTAGATGAATGATGGCCATAGTTAATGGCCAGAATTTGCATGCATAAATGTCCTTAATGGCTTTGCTAGCTGACCTGGTGTGAGCTTACTAAAGAATGCAGCCTGTTAGCCTGGGAACCCCAGGGAAGTGTGAAGAATGATGTAATATGAACCAGGAATGTGATTTTAAAAACAGAGATAATCAGAGAGCATTAAGCATTTTTGTCTTGACCATCCAACTAATCAGTACTGTCTTGCTCTATATGTAAGTTTATCTTAGATTTGTGTGTTCTCTTAGAAATAGCTAGAATTTAGAAAGACTAGACTGTTTTTTGTGATGTCAGAACTGTACTACTGAATTATTTTAAGTATTTCTCTGTGATATCTGAACTCTTGACTAGCACTGGGTAGTAAAAAGTATTGTCTTGTGTTTTGACTATTTATTATTAAACATTTTTAAACCCTTTCAACTGTGGCTGTTTTTGTAGAGGTAAGTTAAGCTCTTTAGAGTACTTGCATGCCTTTGGTAGAATTGTACAAAGCCACTCCACCTTGGGCTATACTACCAATTGGATAATAATATTGCACAGTAATAATTGGACACCCTTTTAAGGGTCTTTGAATAGCTGATAAATATTAGTGGTGGTGGCAGTTGGTACTACCCTATAGTCTGGGAAAAAGGGTCACAGCTGGAGAACCTGTGCCATCCTTCCCCAGGAGTGTCTGTGCGGTTGTATAAAGTCTTCTCAAAGTGTGTGTGTGTGTGTGTGTGTGTGTGTGTGTGTGTGTGTGTGTGTGTGTGTCAGCTACCTAGGCAGGGACACGACACACTGGTTGGACAGAGAGGGTGCTGGAGGTTTTAGCTTGCCCACTAGGCTGAGATCTGCACGCTGTGCCAGTGGGGATTCTTACTGGGGACCTGGAGAGCAAGAGAGCGACCAACCCTGGACTGACTGTGATCTCTGTGTGCTCTTAAGGGAAATTGCACTTTACTGTGTGTATTTGTTATCCTTTCCTCCTATATGAGACGTTCCTCACTGGTGTTAGTGGTGAGGATTAAGGTTCCTTGATTGCTGGGCCAGGGCCCGGGCATCACAGGGGGTATTCAAAAACTCATAGCACATTGCAGTAATTAAAATAGCATGGTGAGTACCAATATGCAGGTGAAGGGATGATTCACAGTCACACCTACTATGATCATGAGAGGAAAATACTGTAGTATGCATTGCATGCAATTGACTGCTTAATGATATGGAAAGAATGCCATTGCGATAATGAGAGACATCAAGTAGAAATGTGATGAAATCAAAGACAGTTACAAACTCAGAATCATATAAAATTAGCACAGTAACCCATAATGATCAGCTGTTCTGCACTTGTATTGTCAAGGCCCCACCTGTTCCACAGGATGTCTAGTATATCAATCAGAGAATACTGCTGAAGTGACAGGTGACATCTACCTAAGAATTTCATTTGGGGTGGTTTTCTACAGGGTCATCTAGTTGGTAGACACAAAAATTTCCAACCATAGTGCCCATGATGGTCCAGTCTCAAGGAAATGGGTAGCAGAATATGTTTAATGGTGTCCACTACTGTGTATTGCAGGTGATGCCTCAGAGCCATGGATGATGACTTGTGATCCACATTGCATATAGGACTACATTGTCACAATCATATAACATCATTAAATTAGTGTTTGGCTTGCTGAAGGCCTACTTCTATCTCCTGGGTGCATCTGATGTTGCACAAAAGTATGCTCCAGAGACTTGTAGCAAGATGTTTCTATTCTGTGCCATGCATCATAGCATGACACTGTGAAAACTGTTATAACATAGGGACACCATAGCATTGTCTAACATATCAATAGCTGCAGATAAGTAGAATCCTGGTGATGTGTCACTGGAGAAAATGCCTGAGGTAGGTCATCATATAAGGCAGAGACAGATGCAACACTATTATGAGCCATTACTAGAGTAACAGAACAAAACTGATGCATGCAATGAGGCAGCCAGGTTGTGCATCAGATGTTACCTTATCCACACAGGCCAGAAGGGTGGGCAGGACACAGTCATTATCATTTGCACTTGTGGGGAGAGGTATATTAACAGGGGGCAACAATATTAGCATAAATTAAATGGTCTTGGATGGTGGATGTGATAATTGTGCACGTGGCTTGGATTTGGATGAGTCGGTGATCACATCCTCCAGAGAGCGGGGTAGAACTTCCATTGGCAGAATGCAAGCTGTGTGCACCATGTTTCCACACATTGTCAGGACTAGAGACATCTTATTCAAAGATATCATACAATTCTGTCAGCATGTGCATTATCCCTGCTATACCCCCAGCTGTGGTATTATGATGGCATCCACAACAAAAGTTATACAAGAAAGAATGCTGGTATCAAACTGTGGGACCTTGACTGACTTGCTCAGTGGAGTGTTCGCATGATAGATCTGGAAGAGCATCAGATATACCCATGGAAATGTCCACAACCTGGGGCAGAGGTAGCCAAGGACAGTGTGGACAGAAAAAACATTTATAGAACAGTGTGATCCGTCCTCTCTGAAAGCCTGATGTGTGATTGTATAATGTTCATTCATGCCCTAGAACAACTATGGTGGGCAGTTCCTACAATCTGATAAACAAATGGTACCTCAGCAATGGCAACTCACCCATGCCAGCAAATAAAAAATAAAAACTCCAAATAACAAAATAGATGCAATTTATTCAGTGCTTTTGTCTCACTGTGGAGGTTGGCTATTCAAAATGTATTTTGATTTGAGTGTGATTTATTCTGAGGAAGTCTCCACAGTGAGACAATCGTGGTAAATAAATTGTACCTATTTTGTTATTTGGAGTCTTTATTCTTTATTTCTGGCATGGATGAGTTACCATTGTCAAGGCACCGTTGAATTTTTAGTTGTGGATTTGTGCTCTTGGTTTCCTGCAGTTCATTTTGGTTTTAGTTCCTAGAATCCACTTGTATGCACCAGCAGCTGCCATCTGTACCACCACCACTGTCTCAATGTGTGTTTCCTCCCGGTCCTTATATCTCATGTCATTCTGCAAGCACTGCCAAATAACAGTTCCCACAGTGGTTGTGGACCTTCTCCCAGGAAATGCAGTATACTCAGTGTCTTTGACATGATGTGAATAGATGCCATCATTGCCTGGATCACTGGCCTGCACATCCATTGATTACGCAGGTCAAGAAAAGTTTTGAAGACATGGCGGCATTTTAAATCCTTCACCTATGCTGGATCAGTACACCTAAAAGTCTGTGTGGCCCTGTACGACCATTTGTGTTGGTGACACCTGTGTAGCAGAGCTGAGGCTGGCATGGATGTAATGAAATTTGATGAGCATAGCTGATTCTGGACTTTAATCCTGACCCTTCAGAGTCTCCTCAGCTGTGGGTGATGAGAGCATGATCTCCACTGATAATATAGCTGACAGATCCACAGGGTCATCAGATGCATGATGCCTCATCAGTAGCCATGGGTGAACCACTGTTATAAGGCATATACTGAGCTGCTATGCTGGATCATCTCCCAAGGGAACCTGTGAATGTACACAGATAACATACTTGTGGCAATGCTGGCACATATATGTGACTATAACCACCACATAGCACACAGTTTATCACTTTTCTATTCCTAGCCTAAAGGCACATACTGTATGTACTTTATGGTGCAGGTTGTCACTATTGCAAGCCTAATGCCCTTGGATGACACAAATGTATAAGTATTCATCTAAGAAAACTATTCACATGTGCAAATCAATGTCCTAAGGGAATGGCCCGCACCACTAATCATGTGAGACATCCCCTACAGACATTGAAACAGTTGTTCCTAACCCCTCCCCCACATTCAAGCTGCTACCAGATATGATGGCTCTCTCGTTTTCTCTGGTGAGGGATATCAGCTATTCTTGCATCTTTGTGAGCAGCATCTGTGCTGTCAATCCACATTCAATTGTCAAAATGTCCATGGCAATTTCCTGTGCCTTGGTACTGGCATACAGTAATGGATCCCCTTGAAAGGATCAAAATTTCAGAACATCAAAACTCTGATCATCAAAGACCAGTGGATCAAAGTTCTGAAATATCGAACCCTGTCAATGGAGATCACCATACAGTGAGTAAAGAGAACTCTGCCATTCTCTTCACTGTAGTGCAATCTCAGATGTGGTATATTTAAGTACCAGGGGGTGGGGGGCACAGGGGGGCTTGCCTCCCTGAAAAATGAGAAACAAGAATTTTTCATGTTTTAGATTTGTTTTTGAAGGTATGATATTTCAGGACTTTGATCCTCTGGTCTTTGATGATCAGAGATTCTTTGTTCTGACATTTTGATCCTATGACGTAGATCCACAGTAATATAGTGGTGATCCTGCAATACACCTATTGTATTGTCCTATTATGGTTGACCCCTGCATTGATGTTCTGCACCAAATCCTGCCACATTTGATGTTTAAAGGACAACTTCATCATTTTTTTCAATCTTATTCTGGGGCAGATGCACCTGTGTATTGGACATGTAGATCAGTGTGTGTTTATGTGATAGTACATATCAGCAAGCAAATGCCATAAAACTGCTCCTGGCTTCCTTGTGGTGGCCACAGCATTCTGTGTTGCTCTAGAGCAAATATTGTGGCACTGTGCTATAGAGTGACAACTTTGGGAATGTGATCACTGCTCCCTGTCCCATACCCGTGTCACTAGCACACTCTGTGCTTAATGTACAGTAAGCCCACCATCCCCTGTAGTATATGATGCTCTCTGTGAACATGTTATACAGTGTGGACTGTATGTTATGACTGTATTCTCTGTATTGTCTGGTGGTTTGGCCCCCTACCACAGGACTGTAACCTGCCCTGCCATTTCTCTCTGACCTTTCAAGATGACTTCCCCTTCACAAGGCTACAACCTACACCCCTTCCATTTCTCTGCACCCTATCAGGTTAACCCCCTCCCCACAGGATTGCAAGTCATCCTTCCAGTTCTTTGTGCAGGAGTGATTACACATTACATTATTGGTGTGATTCATAGCCAAGCAATAATGTCATGCAATATCACCACTATTTAACACTACAGGGTCTATTACTGCAGATGCACTGGCTGGGTAGGAATGCAGAGGATGTGAACTCATGGAACCTAGCCACAGTTTAATTACACTTAGCATCGTGGTAGTGACCATGAGTGTCTTGCTACCCTATTGCCAGTTTCAGGTTACGTAGGGTGTGCATTGGTATGTATCCTGACAATGCTAATGTCACCCTACATCAAACTATTGACCACGTGCCTGAAGCTACTGTTGAAGACCATCATGCTACTCTGCTGTCTGTTGATGCAATTGGTTAACAATAGAACTACAGGTTGTAAAAAAAGATTTATAAAGTATGGGAAATTAGAAATGATGAACTCATTGTTCGTTACTTACATTAGAGCCAAACTTGACCTTTATAAATTTAATGTCCGGCATGAGCTGCAAGGGAGATCAGTCATACCACTGGCATTAGCCACTTCGGCTGTTAGTACCACTATAAGTGCAGTGACCTGAGGAGGTTCCATTCATGTCTTCTAAGCTAGAGGAAAAAGAGGGCTCAGAAACAGACTAAGAGATATCTCTTTAAGTTTAGATTTATTGCAGTGAGCCTAGTTTGCCAGCCTCCCCTAGAATGGTTGAGATGAAATTAGTTGCTGACTCCCATCCTCTGCTCTCACCTCTCCAGTGACTGTGCTGCCAACTGAACATGAGATGTCTGGGGGTGCAGGATGTGGCTTATTCCCCCTGTGCCATGAGGCCACCAGCTAATTTTGTTCATTTGGATACCCCCCATGCCTGCCATCTAGATCATCTCATCTTCTACAACCCTTTATAAATACATTCAGTTGTGAGGTCACCACATTTCATGGAAAGGAGAATTTCTGTCACTGCAACTGATCTGTGTTTTGGCCAGCAGTACATTCACACACGTAAGTTGCATGGGTACCCAGACATTAACATTCATTTTTTTTTTTCTGGAGTCATCTACAAGGGGATTTCCTGTACAAGTTTTGCCCGGACTATTTCTTCAGTAGGAAGAATACTGCATCCTAATTAACACTTTGGATTATTTCCGTTATTGTTAATGTATAATATGTTGACATATGTAAATAAAAATATGTTATTATTTACTCTCAACTGTCTGTCTTTTGACTAGCTGCTTTCAGTGTAAAAGAAATTGCACAGTTAGATTATTAATGTACAGAACTAATAACATTTGTTTCTGTTGAGTATTATCTCTAAGTCTTGATATCTTGGAAGAGGAACAACTGATCATAAGAATGATACCTAAGGGAGCATCTTGATAATTTTCACTGGAAGGTAGGGTTTTTGTTGTAAAGTGAGTACATTTATTTGTAAATATAGTGAAGATGCAGGCTGAAAATCTGCTGTTAAACACAGACATCAGGCATGGTGTTATCTTTACGTATGATCTTACATTTTCATTTTCATCTCTGTTTTTGGAATCTCATCCTCAGGGCTGATCTAGCAGATGCAAGGCGAGGTACATTTTTAAGCAGGCCTATGTCCGTTACACATGCACAAAGGTTTTTTACATAGTAGATGCAAAAAGCACAGTGAGATGATGTATGTATTTTGCCTTTTTCATTGACGGTGATGGAGTGAGCACTCCAGTGTGATTAATGGAAATACAAGAATGGGAAACTAGTTTGTACTCCACAGTAAAAATAAATGTTTTTTTTAAATGATGGTAGAATGCAGATCTGTGAAATTTACAAAATAACGGTGCTACTGATTTTGAATGCAAGGGCAAGTAGCTTTAATTTGAAAAGGGAAACTTAACTGCTTGTCCATAGCCAGTTGGTCAACATTCAGAAATCATCACTGGAAGGTTGTAATGACAGTTTGACTCAGAGAAGAATGAGATGGTGAGTTTTACATTTTAATCAGAATTTCCATTTTATCCAAGCTTATATGATCCTGGAGTTTTTGTGTGTGTGTGTGTGTGTGTGTGTGTGTGTGTGTGTGTGTGTGTGTGTGTGTGTGTGTGTGTGTGTGTGTGTGTGTGTGTGTGTGTGTGTGTGTGTGCATGGTATAGATATATATCTATATATCTATATCTGTATCTATATGTATATATATATATATATATATATATATATATATCTATATCCTTATCGCTGTCTATATATATGTATAAATAAATATATATATATATATATATATATATATATATATAGCTAGATAGATATACATGTATTATGTATATCTGTGCTGCCACAATGGTCAATTGTATGCTAGGTCAACAGCTGCTACGTTGACCACATATGGTTGACTATGCAGCTAACTGACAGGTGCGCAAGATTGCATTATTCCCAGAACTGGGAAATTTATCCTTACTCCTTATTTGTGTCATCTTGGAGTTAGTATATATAACTAGCAGGCAGTGTGGGGGTGATGAGGTGCAGGGGTGTGGGGTGTGGGCTTTACTCCCTGCAAAAGCAGAATGTTTTTGATTTTTTTTTTAAATGTAGATTTTGAATGCACTGAGGCTGTTTCCTGGCCCATATTGCATCAGTTTTGTTGTTTTCAACCTTTTGTGGTAAATATTGCTGCAGTCAGCTTTGGTTGTTGTAGATTAATTGTAGTATATACGCGCACACACACACACACACACACACACACACACACACACACACACACACACACTCTCTATATTTATATATATATATATATATATATATATATATATATATATATATATATATATATATATATATATATATATATATATATATATATATATATATAGAGTTAGTGGTACAGTGGAAGAAAACATGTTTTTGTATGTTGCAACCTTCAGAGTGTTAACGTTTAATTTATTTGGCTTTATTTACCAGAAAACTCAGAATGGATAAAAGTCCATTTCCGTTATGCCCAGAGAGGAAACTTATTTAGAAAATGCAAGTATAGATTAAGAATAATATTGAAACAATTGCACATAAAGGAAAAGAAAGTAATCACTGATTAACATAAAAGCTTAGCATTACAGAATTAAAAAAAATAAAATAAAGGATATAATTAAAGTAGACAAATACATATGATATGACCAGTAGTATCTAGCAGGTACTCTAGCAACTCAGGGAAAAATTATATTAATTATAATTTCTGATGTATAGATTTAGGAAGAGTGAGAAGGTGGTGATGGGGAAAGGAGGCAAAAGAAGAAGTAGATATGTTTGGAGGGATTCAGGTGAAACTAGTAAGGAAGAGCTGAGTAGACAGGAGATATGAGACGAAGGACTTAACAGTACTAAAGGAATGCTTGCAAAGAATATTTATGGCACTTTGGGGATTATTTGTGACTTTGGGTGAAGATGTGAGAAAAGAGGTGAGGAGTTTTAGAAATGAGTTGAGAGATCACCCAGGTGGAGATTCACACTGGTAAATGCAGTTGGTAAGAAGGTGATGTTTTAGTTTTGACTTGAATTGGTAAGAATTTACACTTTCCCACAGAGAAAATGGAAGGGGGTGCCAGAACTTAGTTGCTTGGAGTACAGGGTTCCCATTTTGAGTTATTGGAGAAACTAATGATAGAGAGACATTTGTTAGAGGATCTAAGGAGTCATGAATGGGAGCACCATGAGAAAAGATAGTGATGAACACTTGTTGAAAAAGTGCAGTATTTTATGAGATTGTTTTAGTTGAGAGAGCTTAAAGAGATTAAGGAGCTCTAGCCAATTCAACTGTTAGGTTTAAGTTAGATTTGATCTAAGAGATATTTTTTTCAGTTTTACTAAAAAGTTATTGCTGGCAAGTTGCTCTCTTGAACATATGACTGCAGGCAGATGACTTTGTAGAAAAGTCAGCTATCATTTTTTTTTTTTTTTACTTTATGCATTTCCCCATATCTTCTAACAGTTAAGCCTCTCACAACTCAGCTTTATCCCATTTGTTATCCCTTACAGGTTATCCCCGCTATTGAGAACAAACCAACTGGAAAGGCTATCATCCAGGCAGCCATGGGAGTGATCTATATGCTCAACTGCACTATGGAATTAAGCTATATATTATAGGTCTTAAACCCTCCCCAGGGAAGGGAATGTGCGACCCACATCAACTGTGCCCCACTGTGGCTTTCCCATGTGAATGTTGCTCCCATGCAACCATGATGAAGGCTACTGCATATATAGCTTGGTGTTGCTCTCCCTCTCGCTAACAACTGTGGCATTGGACAGCCACGTCTGCCTTCCCTCTCACCAAGGTTGGCATCCCAAACCATCTTCAAAAGAAAACGAAGCTGCTAATTGAAACTATGTTACTTGGATCATACTCAGGGATTCAGTTCTCACAAAGTGTAATTTTTATATAATGACGAAGTCACAAAAATCAGAATGTGTTTTTTCTATGTACTATTTATGTGGAAAGCATTTAAGACAATCCAAACATATCCTGATAATGCAGACTGTTAGCATCAATGCTGAAACACATACAGGAAGTGAAATAGCAGACCAAGAGCAGTATTTTGACATTTCCTGCACTGAAACGCAACTGCTGTCTTTCTGCCCACTTGGTCAGCTTTCTAAATCATGTCTTAGACTTTTGCCCCCTCGCTCTATCTGCTTTTGCATCATCATTCAAAAATCTGGTCCTTTTCTATATTCCCTCAGACATGTCTGAGAAAAGCATATTGAAATAAATTGGTCCCAAGACTAAGTCCTGTGGTACTCTAATAGACATTGTCCTCATTTCTCACATCAGTGTTCTCATTGCAGCACTCCGTGTTCTACCATTTGGGCTCAAAGTCTGTGCAAACCTCTGAGGTGATCTGCATTAGTGACACCTGTGTAACAGAGGTAGAGGCTTACATGGATGCAATAACATTTGCTGAGCACAGGCGATTCTAGAGGGCCATCCTGCCTCATAACAGTCACCTCAGCTATGGGTAATGTTCTCTCCAATAACATTTGTGTCAGTGCAACTGGGTCATTAGACTGCCATATGCATGATGCCTCATCAGCAGGCATGTGTGAACCATTGACATCAAGCATGTACTAATCTGTTATGAAGAATCATCTCCCTGGGCAACATGCAAATGTATAGAGAAAAAATACCTGTGGCAATGCTGGTATTTATAAGTGACTACCACCACCATGTGGCACACTGACTGCTAGTTGCTATTTTTTTTTTGCTAGCCTACAGGCATATATTTAATTTGTGGTGCAGTTTGTCGCTGTTGCAGTCCTGATGCCTCTGGTTGATATATATATATATATATATATATATATATATATATATATATATATATATATACATATATATATATATATATATATATATATATATGCTTAAGTACTTATCCAAGTAAACCATTCAGAGGTGCAATTCAGTGTCCTAAAGGAATGAAGCATGCACTTATCTGAGACATCCTCTATTGTTATTTGTATTGTTATTATTATATGATGTATATAATCAGAATTTTCATTATCATAATTCTTTATTACCTATGGTTCATTTATTATGTGTAATTTTCTCTTGTATTGCTATTAAATTGTATTTATTTTTATTTATTTTTTATTTTACATTTGTTGACTGGGCTCGTCTAACTGGATATATGTCCATTTTCAGTAGAGGCCCAGGGAGAAAAGCTCCAATATAGGCAATAGTATCTTAGCATACAATATATACAATAGAAGGAAGTTACGTTACATTCTTTTAGATTAGACAAAACAAAATTGTGTAAGAGTTACCTGGAAAAAAAAAACATTGGATGACATATAATAAAAAAGATAAAGAATACCAAGAATTGTTATTTTAAATCAGAGGCCTGGTTACAGGCATACAAATCTTATACTTACATACAGTACATATTCAGTAGAGGCCTGGGGAGAAAAGCTCCAATATAGGCAATAGTATCTTAGACTACATTATATACAATAGAAGGAAGTTACATTTAATTGTTTTAGGTTAGACAATAGTGGGTGAGTTCTTTTAGAGAAGTAAGTCATGAAACAGTGCAGAGAGGAAGTCTCTAATTCTAGGAAGTGGTTAGTGTTCTAGTTGCAATTGATAGGCATAATAAAACAACAGACCTGAGAGGTAAAGGGAGTGGGAGATAGGAAATAGATTTTAGACAGGGTTAGAGCAGGGACATAGCCAGTGTGTTTTGAGATATTCTTTAAGATATTTTTTGAAGAGTAATGTGGAAGAAAGTGATGATAGTTCTTTAGGAAGCTGGCTCCAGGTTTTTCCACTGTGTTGGAGAATAGTGAGTCCCAATACCTTTTTATTTCATATGATTTTTCATTGTGCTTGTAATTCTATTATTTATTATTTTTGTTATTATATACTTACATTTTATTCAGTTATCTTTTGTCCAATATTTTGTGTTATGTTTTATTTTGTTATGGAATTTTCATTGTATTTATGTTATTACTACAGCACTGCAGGGTAGGCCAGTTCCATATGGTTGCCCTGCATTCCATACACTGGCTAAGCACCAAGCCCCAGCACTTCTGGGCTGCAGCCTAGCAGCACCCCTCCTGCTGCCACTGCCCTACTTGGACCTTCAGGTAGTTCTGCCCCAGAAGATAGGCCTGTGGTTCCCTTTGAGAGCAGAGGCAGAGGGGGTGATTTTGTCAGCTGAGCTGAACTTTCAGGTTTAGTGCATAGAATTGTGCACCACACAATTGGTGCACACTTATGCTAAGTGGAGACACTGCTCTACATTGTCATCCTGAATAATACTAGGACACACAGATGTCAGACACTGTGGTCATTGGACCAGTGTGAGGTGACAGTGATGAAAGACCAGTGAGTGAGGATTCAATTCTGATTGTCACCAAACATGATGTCCATAGGTCTGCAATCACCACTTACCCACCCCAGCCAAGTTATTCACCCCTTCTTGTGTCCTTCACCACCCCTGTCTCTTGTTTTGTATATCTTGTCTGTCTGTAAGTGTTTCATCACCTTCCCAACTTGCCTGCCCAAGACTTGCCCATGTCCATGTCCCTTCCCCAACATTCTACTCTCTCCTTAAAAAAGGGCACCTGTCCGAAAAAAAATCATCCCATACTTAGCCCGCGGTGGTGGTGCTGCTGCGGTAGCATTGTTGCCTCACAGTAAGATGCTGTCCGGTTCGATTCTCAGCTAGAGCATCTTCTGTGCGGAGACATGCGTGAGTGGGAGTACCTTCATTGAAGGTTGTGCGTCAGGCCTGGCAAACCGGTACGTAAAAATCAACTGCCAATCATTAGCGGACCGGAGTCCCACTGTGGCGACCCCTAACTGGGAAAAGCTGAAAGACACAAACTTAGCTCTCCATTTCGCATGTGTCTACTTGACACACTTTTAATTTGCTCCAATTGGCTCCACAGCACAACTATGATGTTGCAACCCTCTCTGTGGTGGTAACAGTCCAAATTCAGCGAATAAACTGCACATGTGCCCAGTTATTACTGTTGAAGAAATGTACAGCTATGGTTCTTCCCTAAACCATTCCTGACTTCCTTTGACTTTGTTTTACCCCTCCTTGCTCCACATTTCACCACTTTCCTATCTTCCCCATTCCCCAGTTGTTTGCCCATGTTCTGGTGTACAATCTAACGCACCACAGCTGGCAACTCCACGTGGATGATGTATGCAGCCCCTTTGCCTTTGCTCTCAGAGAGGACCACAGGCCTGGCCCCTAGGGCAGAAATACCTGAAGGCCCAGGTAGGGCAGGGGCAGCATGGGGGTGTGCCACCAGACTGCAGTCCAGAAGTGCTTGGTCTCTGTACTTCAGCAGTGGAGCAAGTGTAGGTGGATCATGGGGAACTAGACTACCCTGCTGTACTGTAGTAATAACATAAATAAAAGTCAAACCAAACCTTAAATAAAACATAAAACAAATTAAATGAAAATTACAAAACAAAAAGAACAAACTATAAAGCAGTATAAAAAGTGTCAAATAATATAAATATGAACAAAATGATGAATCATAAAAGTGAAAAAATGTATTTCAAAACCAAGAATTATTAAATTATACATAATAAACAAAGAAAGACATAAAATAAATTAATATAACAATAAGTAATTTGATTTTATATATAATAGAATAATAAAAGTAAAAAAATGTAAGAAATCCATCAATAAATAAAAGAAGATAAGAGGGTGGGTGATGGAAAAAAGAGGAACATCAGTAACCTCACAGATAATATACAATTCTTTCCACAATTAAGGTGTATTCTGTTCTTCTACATTATTCTGTCAACAATACCAAATGCTAACAACTTTTCTTTATTATTTGGAATACATGTTCATGGATTACATTTGACAGCAGGCCATTCAAGATTGATGTCTAGGAGTATGCCCTTCAAATGCTATAATGATGATTACTTAACAGTACTGTAGTTTTTTATGACAGGCTAAAACAGTATTGTGATCAGCTGAGCTTTACATTTGGGGAGTGTGGTATTAAAATCCACAAGCAATAACTGCTGTAACACTGTACTTTTCCTTTGGAATACAACATAATGCAAATAATCTTTCCTTTTACACTTTTATATACTCAATTTCACTATTATCTGAGAATGCGCAACTGTTGCTTTGCATTATAGACCATACCTCACCACCTTTTACAGCAAGATATCTTGAGCTATCATAAATTAATGGTTCACAATGACCCATAACTAGGAACATATTTCAAATATTGCTGTTACACCCATGGATAGCTGCACAGGATTTGTGTTAACACACATTTTATAACCCATTCTGTATTGACTTCAATATAAATTACTTGCCAGACAATCATGAATCCTACAATGAACAGATCAAAACAGTAATTCATAATGTGAGTATTCAGCAGAAATATGTACAGTTGAAAGCTATGATAAAGACTAATGCATGCATATTTGCTTGTACATTTCAGACATGTATTCTCAAGTTCATGCTTGTATGATATAACAACTAATCCATCTATCACTGTTAATACTGCAATAACAGTACTTTATATAATAATGCCTATTTACCACATGCTTGTCGCATTCTGGCCAATCTCCTGGCATGGGACCTCACATATGAGGCCCTTTCTTCTGCAACTGTGGAAAAAGAAAAAGCATTATGAATATCAGTTTCTACTATATTCAGTTTGAATATTTACAAGTAATATACGGAAAGCATACATACACATGTCTGGGGTGTGCCCTGCCCAACAGCAATCAAGAGTATCCTCTTTTCTGTGGTGCAGGTCATCATAGTGATGATGACATTGTTCCCCAGTGTGGGTGATACCTGTCACACTGGTAAGTACCCTGGACAAACTATCTCAGTCTTCCGACTTATATTGGAGGCTGGTGTAGTTCTCCTACAGCAGCCAGGGCCCATGGTCCTTACTAGGAGCCCAATAAAGACCTTGGACTCCTGGACACCCCAGCACTGTGCTCTAAAATTCACTTTCTCACCAACCCCTGCCATTGCTGCACAAGGTTGAGCTCAAAATGTCTATAGCACTATTCCCACCTATTCACCTTTAAATAGCATGTTTTCCTGCCAATTGTGCTTATTGAGAGTGAACACTGTCTACATTTTGATACATTCAAAAAAGGTGGACGCTGCTTACCATCGCACAAACACTGTAAAACAGGTACATTGGTTTGCGCAATGCTAAACGGTGTGCACCTTTTTCAAATGCATCCAAAAATAGCTTACAACCAATGCTATTCTATGGTTATATCATTACACTAATGCTTTATTTATATAAGTTGCAATGTCACAACAACATAAATAACATTTGCCTACCCTGGACTAGAACAAAGGGACATCTATACTAGAGTTCAACACTCTGCACATGTCATCACAAGATATGTCACCTCTATGCTGTATTTTTACCATGCATGGTTAATTAGATGGTATGAGTGTAGTGCAGTCCCACTTAGGAGGCTTGCGCAATGCCCAGCAGTGCAGAGCAATAGCAAATGAAAGCATCCAGTTTCCATTTTTGGATGTCTGGATCATGTCTGATACACAGGTGGCCCTGTTGCACAAACGAGGAAAATCACACTACATAGATATAACTACTTCTGAAAGTCTTTCCATGGTTTGGCTGGTATTTTCCCAGTGTTGGATATATAATTTGTGGTTTTGAAATAATCATTTGGGTTGGACGGTAATGAATACAGACAGATGGTTTTGTGTAGAACTGAGTTATTTAGGAGGTATGGGGGCAGGAGGCCGGTGCTCTCCTGTACATTAATTCATTACCCATGTTCTACAAAGTTTTTTGGTCAGAATTACTGGTGTGCACAGCAAAACTTCACTCAGGCGCACATCACAACATTAATATGCACTGCACCCTGGCGAGAGCACATACTGGCCATGTACATGGATACACTCCATGTAGGCTCTACATGAAGCCTTGATGGAATTTATTGAATCCTGCAGAAAGCAGTATAACTAAAGCATTTTACTATTTGTTTATATTAATTAAGGTAAGACTGTCTGTCAGTATTAATTTGTCTCTAGTTATGTTATTTTTAAACTACAGTAGTAAAGAAGCTAATGCATATTAAATTATTTGTTTTAAAAATAAAATAATTACCTTTAGATTATTTTCTTTGAGAAATGATACAGCAACATAACTTACTTAAATTAAGTAATTGGAATTACAGTTAAAATGTATTTGTCTCTGGGCTTTTCTTCTCTTTAACAGACAAGTCACTCTTTCTAGCATGTCTCTTTAAAGATGTACTTACATCCATGTCTGCAGCAGAATTCAATAGATTCTTCTTCTAAACAAAGGAAATAACATCTTTTTTTCCCTCTGGCAGAAACAGTCTAAGTTTTTCAGGGATGATCAGATGGGTCTTAATTCCAGCTTTCTTCAATTACTTTAGCAATGGTATGCAGACTTTTCTTCTTGAGACCACAAGGGAGGAATAATCATTATCATATTTGATCAGCGAGTTCCCAATTTTCAAAGGTGAAGCTGATCAGGCTATTTTCAGAACAACATCTTTATCTTGAAAATTGAAGAGTTTAACTATGATGGATCTAGGATGTGCACTTTTTTATTTGTAGAAATAGTAACCAGAGATCTCCGAGTTCTTTCTATTCCATAAGACAGAGCTTCTGGGAGATTTAGCATTCTGGGGTCCAGGATATTAAAGAAAAACGTCATATTGTCACCTTCCAGTTGTACAGGAACCCCATATATTCTGACATTATTTCTTCTTGCCCTGTTCTCCAAGTTGTTGATTTTCTCCATGAGATCATTATTTTGTTGTAAATTGAAGTTAATGTTGTACTCTCCTTCTGATATCTGTCATCAATGTTTGTAACAGAGTCTTCTATAGCTGCTATTTGTGTTTTTTTTTTTGTTGTTTAACGACATCACTGATTAATTCAATTTATTTAGAACAGGCTTCTTTCATTTTAGCTATTTTAGAATCTAATTTGTCAATTTTTAAGGATAAGTTTTGGATAGTTGAAAGAATTGACTGCAGCTCCTTCTTCGTTGAGTTTTCTTGCTAGGCAGCCTTTGAGTGATTCACCTTTTACATTAATATTTTCCTCTTGATATTTTGACACGAAAATATATGAAATATTTATATTTTTCCACCTAAATAATCCACAGGTCTTCCAATTCAGTAATTTAGTAATTTTGTGAGACTTCTGATAAAAATAGCAAAGTATTCCTGTCAGAAATTAATAAATGAAGCAGAGCAAAAAATCTGTGCTGCTCTCAGCTTGCCATCTCTGCCACACCCTCCTTTAGTTTCTTTGCTGATGCAACAATTTCTTTATCTGTTCCACAATGCACATCCAACCATGTCTCAGGTTCTTCATTTCCATGACCTCTAACTTCCTCAGCTGATCTCTCTTTACTGTCCAGGTTTCTGTACCTTATAGAGTAGTGCTGGTTGCCCCACTGTTTTGTATCCTTACTTTTTAGCTGCCTTGACATTCTTCTGTCACACATCTCTCCTGACACTCTGTGCCAGTTGTCTGCAGTCTCTTGAATTCCAACTTTGACCTCTTCTATTAGATTTCTCAGCCACAACACCCAGATATTTGAAGCTGTAACCTTTTCCACTATCTTCCCTTTTATCTCAATTTTCAGTTTCTTCTGATTTTCTCCAATTGTTGCCATGACAACGGTCTTATCTGTACTCACTTTCATTCCATGTGCTTTCAGTTTTGCACTACATTCTCTTATCATTTCCTGAAGTTCCTTGTTAGAGTCTGCTTGTAATGCCACACCACCTGCATACAGCAGTGGGCTTAGAGCTGAACCATGATGCACTGCCAGTCCCAATGGGAACCCGTCTAGGAGTTTAAATGCTGTTTGTGCTTTTGTCACTGGGTCCTGCCACATAGCCTGCACTAATTCTGCCAGTGTTTCAGGGAATTGAAACCATTGCAGAACTGCCCAAATCAGCTTCTTGGATCTTGTCATATGCTTTCTCTAAGTTGCTGAGTTGGACTTTTTCCCACATCTGTAGTTACTTCTCCACTATCTGTCTCACTGCAAACATTGGATCAGTTGTGCTGTATCCATCTGTGAATGCAAACTACTCATCTCCCACCCTTACTTTCTACAACTCTGTATATTAATTCAGTCACCTTCTCTCACACTTTCATGCAGTGTGAAAGGAGTTTGATATCTCTACACTGCCCACCGTTGTGAATACCCCCTTGTTCTTGTGCACTGACACTAGAATGCTTATTCTCCATTTATCTAGGATATTTCTTTCTCTCCATACCCTCAGGAGCCATTTTTCCCATAACTCACCCAATATCTTGATCATACCTGCCGTGATCTCATCTGAGCTTGCTGCTTTCTCTGACCTCATTTTCTGTTTTTTAATAACACCATAGATAGAGAACTATTACCTACCTAGTTTAAAATTAAAAGAAGACAGTTGTTTGTGATTTTTGAGTTTTATGTACATTTTGCTAAATCATGCAAATGGTTTTGATTTATTCAACTGAGATGCTACCTGTTTAATTTGCATTCTGTTGGACTGTTATTAAACTTATGTTTTGTTTAACTCTATGTTGGCTGATGCAGAATGTTTCCGTTTCTCAAAACCATTAGATTCTATGTGGTATGTATCATTTCCATTGAGTACACTGTCTTTGATATCTTACATATGCCCTGGAAAGTTAATGACATGGGTCCTGATGTATAAGTTATCAATCCTGGTAAGCATCTTTAAATAAAATGAAATACAGTTTGATGGGACCACTGTATCAGGTGACATTATAACAGTGGTGGGTAACTCTGCTAACAGGAGGTTTTATGTACATCAGAGAAAAGTCTTACAGGTTCTGCTGACAGTATACATATAGTAGAATGATTTTAAGATACTAATATGACTCCAAAAGATGATATTTCACCAAATATTACACCTGGTGTGGACAGATTTGCACATATGGTACAGCAGTGGTTAACAATCAAACAACATGAGCAAGCCCAGTGGAGTGACCTAGAAGGAAAAAGGATTATGACCAGGATAATGCTAAATGGAGGAATATAACTTCTTCTCACTGAACATCTGTGTGGATACAGCCAAGAACTGGAGGGGGTGCCATAACATTGTATAGCATTCCATTAACATGACTGTGTATACATATACAGTGTTGCTCAGTATAACTACCATGGGAAAGAGTACCGTGTATGAGAGGACTCTGTTGTTAGGGATATGCTGCTCCCTTGTGACATACCATGCAGCAGCAGTAACACTAAAATGAATTGCTGTCCATCTGTGACAGTGCCCATGACTTCCCTTATGATTTTGCCAGTGTAGCAGCTGGATGAGGACAATGCAAAGACAATGCCCACCATTACGGCTCATCTGAGACTAACTACTCATACCTCAGCTGCCAGTCCTTTGTGCAGTAATGATGACCATGGTGCAGCCTGGATCTCCTATATGAAGCTCTGCAGCTGCAGAGGTACACAGGTTGGTTACTGTTCCCATATTCAGTGGCACAGTTGATATGGCTAGTGCAGCACCTGATGTGAGTGTGTGTATTGCAGTCGGCAGTATCACAGTCTTAACAGCAAACACATAACTCACAAACATGTTATGGCTCCTGGTATCAGCAGTCTGGATGCTAAGGATGAGCTCATGATATTTTGTAGTGTCTGGAATGATTTAAGATATTAGGTGCCGTAAGCATTAAATGCAAATATATGCAGACACATGAAGTTTTGCAGCTTTTATTGCCCACTGATATGCCACCATTCTTGACCACCATATATCTGTGTATGGCTGCATTTTAATGCAGATTGCACATAATGTGATATTTTGTGGCTTTGCATAGACCCTCTATGGTGCAATTTACACTTATTATGAACCCTCTTCATTATATAGTACTATTCATACATGGTAGGCTCTCTTGTGTATTATTTCAATATATACACCAGTATGTGGTACACATATGGTAGCACTTATCACCTGCAAATTGTATACATTTACCAACCACTATAATATCTGTTGATCCACCAGCAGTAGCATGCATTATATAACTTGTGCGGGGCTTTAACTATGCACTATGCCACAGATCAGCAGCACCATACTGGCTAAAACAGTTGTCACCCTAGCAATGGATAATAAGTTCATGTGGTCTCTGTAACCAGTCAACTACAAACCCCCTTACTGTAACTTTGGCACACATCATCTACAAACCCCCTTACTGTAGATTTTGGCACAACTAATAAGCATTCTGATAGTCCTGTCTGAGCTGTACTACACTTCAACATCAAAGGTATCTAGGTGCGTACATTTCCCCTTCTGGAGGCAAAGCACTCACCAGTACTGCCTGTATATGGCTGCATGGCCTGTTATTCCCATCCTTAGCACATATCTGAGGATTGCAGATATGAGTCATCCAAACCATCTACAGCAGAAAATGCAAATGTTACATCATCACTTATAAGTATGTCCTCATCCATGCTGTGCTGTCGTGTACTTAATATAAACTGATCTTGCAAGATACAGCCTTTCTTCTGATGCTCTTTTGTCTCATGTGGCTTTGAGATTTATATCAAACAACACTACTACATAGTTTGTGCTTACACTCAACAATGATATGTCCTTGTAGGATCATATCTACATAATTGCCTGACAGTTTTATCATGTCATAAGTCCAACACGTGCATTCATTGCAAGGCAGATAAAGACATTTATGATGAAAACATATGAAATACACACAAGCCATCATCTGATAAATATTTACCCATTTTTGTTGATTCTTAGTGGTACTTCATTCATTGTCTTCAAGATGGCAGTGACTGGCTGTTAAAGAATAAACTGATTGCAATTTCATTTTAAAACAATAATATTATACCTTCATTTGCTTCTACTAGCTTCATGAACTTGCACACATTTTGAGGGGGTTTGCATAGGCTGTACGCCACATTTTCTATAGTTCATCCTTTCATATGTATGTCCTATTTTGTTAATTGTAATAGGAGACACTAGCAGATAACTACCTATTAGTCAGTCCTAAGTGACCAGCAGGAAGTCCAGGTTATTTCATAGCGATCATTCACCTAGACTTCAATATTTCTGTTACCCATTTTTTTAGAATTTTCTAACCTGGATTGCTATTCCCACTTGTCTGACTTCAAGTTCCAAGGGACCCTAAGACCTTTTCTTGTGATCTGCCTACTTTGTTGCCTCTAACAAGGGCTTCAGTTCTTTATGAAGTCTCAAGCCTTTATCAGTTGGAAAGGCACCCTTGATTTTTACTTCACTTTGCCTGTGTTCAGCGCTTGAGTTTGTTTGGATTGCCATGAGAATCCTCCACTGATTATATTCTTACCTATTTCCTTTACTAATTATCACTCTGCCAGTCGATAGTTTGAGATTGTCACTTAATTTGTCTTTTGTGATTATTAAATTAAACTGTTGGTTTGCTAACAACTACAATCACAGCTCTCACTGTAGTTCTAGTGATGTTGGTATCCTTGGTGTTAACTGTCATAACTGTCAACTGGATTCCACAAAGTATTTTTTGTTTTATCATTGCAACTGTGTTTTTCTAAAGGAGCTGTTTCTCTGTTTGTTGTACTTGTGGCTTAATCTGTTTTGGGCTTTTAATTATACAGGAAGCTATTTATTAGTACCAACTCAGCATTTGGGTTCAAATTTTCCATCTACTTTCACCATGGCTTTGAGATAGATTGCTAGATTTCTCATTATACTATGATTTTCAGCTACTACATCCAGTCACTGTCGCTTGTCCAGTCAGGATAAAACAGACGAGCATTCGTGGGTTCTGTTCAAGCAGCGTTATTATGTACAAGGACATCAGGATTGGAGCTTAATAACTTTAACTTCGATAAACTCATAAACAAACTAGCTATTACACTCAAACATGCTCACTCTCTGTCTGTACTCTCAAAATGGCACTGAAGCTTGCACGTGCTTGCTATTTATATGTACATGCTGCCCTTGAAATGCTTCTTAAAGGTAGAACACACGCACACTATTCTACAGTCACCATCCCAATCTACATTCTTATATTCATATTTCCAGAATATCAGGATTTCCCAAATATTTATGAAAATTCTTCATCCTCCCTCTTTGAGAAATGGGTCATGCAATATTGACGACATTAATTGACATGCAATTGTTACAAATAATTCTTGACATGAAATTATACAGAGCTAAATACATATAAACACTTATGTCCAGGTTGCTGTGTATTTCACACTAGGTCTGGAAATATGACCAAATCATTTGATATAGAAATTAGAACTAGGTCTAGCAACTGGGACTGTCTCTACTGAATGGGTAATTCAGAAACATCATCAGGAATGGAAGTAGAAGTTAAGACATGTTCTGCAACAGGAACATTGTCTGGATTGCTCTGAGATCTAGTGATTGTATCACACGAACAATGTTGTGATATCAAATCTGATAGAAGAAGAAGATGTCTGCAATTTCTCCTGTACTCCATGCCCTCAGATTCTACAAAGTAGGATCTCAGCTCAGCACAGGTACCGGTTACTTGACCAATCCAGTCGAAACCTTTCAGCAGTTATATCCACACTGTCTCTCCTTCTTTCAATGGGTGAAGAAATCTGCACACCTTATCTTAGCTGGACTTCTGTAAAAATGCTTTCTGTATAGTTGGGCTCTTATTCTTCTGTTGTTCTTTGCTTTAGGCCTCAACAAACTGGAACTGATAGGCAATATTGTTCTGGTTTGCCTAGATAGAAGTCTCTGAGCAGGCGAGCCAAGTATAAAGGTTCATAGGTGTGTACTAGGCTAACAGCCCTGGGGCCTTTACAAGCCTAGCCCATAGAAGTGCCCTGGTATCGTGCCCATCATTAGTTTCCAGTCCTGCATCAAGTAGAGCCACTGGTGTGATCCCCGGGGTGAACTTTCTATTTCCCATCCACTCATCAAGATTTCTCTTGAAGAGGGCTAGTGAGGCACTCTGGTTGACATGTATGGGAAGTCTATTCCAGAGCATCGGCAGTCTCTGGGTTATGAACCTGTCCCTCCAGCACGTTCTGTTGATTTTGGTAATGAGGTTGAGGTCTCTGGAGCATGTGGTGCGGAGGGATTGGGATTTCTTTAGATGTAACATTTCTAACAGAGCTGGGTCAGACATAGCTTTGTAAGTCAAGCAGAAGTTACCTCGTAGTAGATGATATGAGACAGAGAATAGCTGGAGTTTTTTGAGTCTGTCTGTGTAGAACATGTGTTTAAGGCCTAGGATCCTCTTCATGAGGTATTTTTGTGGCCTCTCCAGCTGCTGCAAGTGTGTAGTGAGGTACATGCCAAATGGGGCATTATACTGTATGATTGGTCTAATGAGGGAAGAGTAGAGAGAAATGATGACCTCCTTCTTCCTGGATGCAAAACTCTTGGTAATGAGATGTGCCACATTGAAGGACTTTCTGACCACAGTGGCAAAGTGGCGGTTGAAGGAGAGGTTGCTGTCAACCTTTGTCCCCAGATCTCTTATAACGCCTTCAGTGTTCAGTGGGATCCCATCAATGTGGTAATTAGTGGGAACTAGGTTTTTCCTAAAGGGGATGATGGCACATTTTTTGGTATTAAGTTTAAGGCCATGGTTTTGACACCAGTCATTGGTCTCAGTGAGGCCTTTCTGTAGGATGCCTGCATCACTTGGGGAGTTAATAATGGCTCCCAGCTTGCAGTCGTCTGCGAATTTGGTTAGCCAGAGTCCCTCCGTGTTTGCCTGGAGTTCTGAGAAGTAGATGCCAAACAGGAGAGGACCCAGGACTGATCCCTGTGGGTCTCCACTCTTGACTGGTCAGCAGTCTGACTTGGAGTGCACTACTTTCACACTGTGTGTTCTATCTGTGAGCTAATTTGCAAACCACCTAATGATATAGGGGTTGATACCTAGTTTGGTGAGTTTATCAATAATTCCTGAGTAAGGAATGGTATCAAAGGCCTTGGCCAAATCAAAGTAGGCTGTATGAACTGCCTTACCTTCATCCACAGCTCTAGTGACTGACTCAAAGAAGTCAACCAGGTTGAGCAGGCATGATCTACCTTTCACAAAACCAAATTGCATGGGATCTAGAGTTTGGGGATTCCCTATATCCTTGTTAATTAGGTCCACAATGATGTGCTCCATAGCCTTATATATCAGACTCATCAGGCTAATGGGGCAATAATTTCCAGGGTCTGTAGTCGCTCATCCTTTATGGAGAGGGATGACTGTAACAGTACACCATTCAGTAGGGACAAAGCCTGAAGTGAGGCTGTGAGTGAACAGGGCACACAGATGTGGTGCCAATTCACTTTGTAATTCATGTAGAACACAGCCAGGGATATTGTCGGGTCCTATGGAAGCTGTATTTTTGGCCTTAGACAATGCATCTTTAACCTGTGCTGCAGTAATGCAGGGTGCCTGGCATTATTCCAGTATTGAAATTGGTCCTTTACGGGCGGGAGAGAGGGGTAAAGTTGGCACTGAATCTGTCGGCCAGTATGTTGCCAATGTCTGTTTTCTCAGTATAGGAGGTACCATTGTGCAGTAACTCAGAGCAAATCTGGGTATTGCCATGGAGATTCTTGACATAACTAAAGAAGGCTTTATGGTTGTTATTAGTGTCTGCCACAATTCTGCCTTCATAGATGGCTTTGGAGGTTTTGATGAGGGATCTCAACTTTTTGTTGATGCTAATCAGGGAATTTTTCCAGTCTTGGGACTTCACCTTTTTCTGCAGCAGTTTCTTCCTTCTGTTGTAGAATTTATTAATGACAGGGGGCCACCGGACTGGCTTCCTTTTTTGGAGGAGAGTGTCTTCGTTCTGCTGGGTATGGCTAGTTCCATGCATTTACTGTATGTACGTGTTTGTACAGTGCATTGGTGTATGATTCAGCAGTCATGCATCTATTTTCCATTGGCATGGGTGCTGTGAAGGTAGCCACCTCTATTTGTAGGAGACCAAAGTCAGCGTTGGAGAAGTTTTTCACGGTGGATACCTTTGCAAGGGGGTGTAAGTGAGATGTGGATTTCCATGGTGATTAGTTTGTGGTCGGATCTAACCAGGGAGGATTTTACTACTGGTGTAGAGCAACGGTTGCCCATTTTAGTAATAACCAGGTCATGGATGTTGCTTCCTCTAGTGGGGATAAAAATTAGCTGGTCCAGGACATTGGAATTGATGAATTCCAGGAAGTGTTGGGCCAGTGCATTAGTGCTTGAGTAGTTTTCCCAGTTGATAGAGGGGTAGTTGAAGTCTCCTAGTATGAGAGTGTTGGGTTGGACCTTGATAGATTCCAGGGTGCTTAGGAACATGGAGCAAGAGTGTAGGGACATGGTTGGGGACCTATAGCAGGCTATGACATGGATCGCACTGTTAGCCAATGGTAGTTGTACCTGAAGTATCTCAAATGCATTATGCTCAGCTACTAGTTTGGAGGTGTACATATCCTTTATGAATATGGAGACACCACCACCTTTGGAGGTTCGGTCCATGTTTCGGGGTCGAAAGGTGTGGAATGAGTTATACCCTGCTGGTGCATGGGTGCTTTCTGCCACTTTAAACCAGGTTTCTGTTACAGCACAAATGTCGATGCTCTCCATTTTGAGGAGTGCTTCGAGCAAGTGCATTTTGAGATTAAGACTTCTAGCTTGAGCAGCATGACCCTCAGATTGCATTTATTTATAGCTGTTACGATGGTAATTTGGTTTTTGGAACTCCACCTAAAAAAGGCACTATAGGGGTGGCAAGAACCTTTGCCAGTACCCAGAAACCCAGGGGTGACAAATGCAGGCCAACTCTGGCAAAGCATCGAGGTCTGTCAATCATGTCATCCCAAGCAGACAGATACTGGATCCCCTTAGAATGACACCAGAAACTTAGCCAATTGTTGAAGTCCATCATTTTTTGTTTGTACTGTGGTATCTTTCTGGGTGATGGTAGGATACTGCTCAGGGCTAGTGTTATACCTGCCTGGGCCACATAATCTGAGAATATCATCACAGGGTATGTTTCTGAGATTGAGTAAATTCAAAAAGCATTGGTATTATCATGCTTTTTCTTCTCTAGTAATTGCTTTGCAATCTGTACTGCACATTCAGCTAGACCATTTGACTGTGGGTATTCTGGACTGCTAGTAACATGTACAAAGTCCCATTCTCTTGCAAATTTCTGAAACAACTGACTGGTAAATCGGGTACCATTGTCAGAAGTAACTTTATGTGGATTACCATGGACTGAGAAATGATGTTTCAACTTGGTGACAACAGCAGTGAATGTTAGATTAGGTAGTAAATCAATTTCAAACCAGTTTGAATAAGAGTCTACCCACACTAAGTAATGCTGATTGTTTCACTGAAGTATATCAGTGGCTACTGTTGACCAAGGTAGTTCAGGAACTTGACTTAGCTGAAGTGGTTCTATTTGCAAATTTGGTTTAGTACTATTGCATACTGAACAAGAAGAAAGTACTTTATCAATGTCTTTTGTTAGAGAAGGCCAAAATACTAGTCCTCTCACCCTTCTTTCGGTAGATTCAGAGCCTGGGTGACCATGATATAAAATCTGGATGCATTCACATTGCAAGGAAACAGGAACAACAATTTTAAGACCTTTGAAAATTATGCCTTCTTCCATCAACATCTCATCTCTGTAAGGAAAATAAGTTTACACTTCAAGTGGTATACTAGATTGCGTTGATGGCCATCCAGCATTAATGTAGTGGTTGAGCTTTTGCATAATAAGATCAGTCTTTGTATGATCTCTCAGCTCATCAATTGTTGTGGTAGAAAAATTACGCACTTCCATGACATCAAAGTCAAAATTCTCTGTATGAAACTGCTCCAGTGTATTTCTGGGTGATCTGGATAAAGTATCAGTCAGATAAATAAGTTTGCCTTTTGTATAGACCATTTGAAGTTGTAATTTTGTAATTTGAGTATAATTCTTTGTAATCTTGCTGGAGCTGAATGCATAGGCTTCTTTAAAATAGTGATTAGAGGTTGCTGATCAGTCTCAGTTTGAATAGCATGACCATAAATATAATCATGGCATTTTGAACATGTAAATAATATTGCCAAAAGTTCTTTCTCAGTTGGAGCATATGGCATTTCAGTTTGGGTAAGAGATCTAGATGCATAGGCTACTGGTCTACCTTCTAGAAGAATAACTGCACCAAGACCAAATTTTGAAGCATCACAGGAAAGAGTCACTGGTTTATTGACATTATAGTCTCTTAATGTTGGTGTGGTGGTAATTTTCTGCTTAAAGTCTTCAAATGCTCTCTGGTGCTGTTCCAACCAAGACCATGTAATATTTTTGTGCATTAGCTCTCTTAAAGGTGCTGCCAACTCACTGAAGTCTGGTATAAACTTGCCTAGATAGTTGACCATACCAAGAAAATGTTGTAGAGCTTGAACCTTATCTGGTGCTGGCATCTCAAGAATGGCTGCTTGCTTAGATGGATCTGGTCACAAGCCAGTGCTAATAAATACACTACCTACATATGTAACTTTTGATAGTCTGAATTTGCACTTCATAGGATTGAGCTTTAAGTTCACTTCAGTTGCTCTGTGTAGAACTCACTTAAGGTTTCTCTCATCCTCTGCTTCACCATTGCATCTAACCAATGAACCATCTGCTATTATCGCACAAGGATAACCTGAAAAGAATTTTACTCCATTGCACTTGCAGAAGAGACTTCACTTGCAGAATTTTTTCCAAATGGCATCCTGAGGAATCTATATCTTCCAAATGGGGTACTGAAAGTAGTCAGTAATGAAGATTTGCAATCAAGCATTACTTGCCAAAATTAACTTTTTGCATCTAAGACAGAAAAAAACAGCGGCATTCGGTATCAAGGCTGTGACATCCTCAACTGTATGTTTAGGATGATATGGTCTTTTTGATGTTTTGTTCAAGTCTCTTAGGTCAATAACATATTCTGATTTCGTCTGAGCTTTTTTTGTGGGCTGCTACCATGGATGACACCCATTCCGTTGGTTCTGTAAATGGACAAATTATACCTTGCTGCACCATTTTATCCAACTGAACTTTGACTTTATCCTGCATAGCTATCAGAATCTTTCTTGTCAGTCTGAATACTGGACTGACCACTGGGTCTAACTTCATAAAATACGTTACTGGAAGTTTGCCTAACTTGTTATTGAAAACATCAGCATACTCTGAGAGAATAGCTTCAGTAAAATTGGAACTAGGATATTTGCTTATATGATGAACTTCTTTGGTAAAGGAAAGCAAATTCATTCTCAAACCTTTTCTGAGACCCAGTAATGACTGCAGATGTTTTTGGACTACATAGAATAGTAAGCTGTAGCAATTCCTATCCATATAACATGAAAACATTACTGAGCCTTCAGCTTGAATTTCTTCACCTCCATAAGCAACAAGTTTTGCACAACTGGCCACATTAAGTTGCTCACTAGCTTACACCTTAGCAAAAGTGTCTGCTGACATAACATTACACTTTGAACCAGTGTCTGCTTTGAGCTCAGTGAATTTCCCATTGATCTGGACAGTACAAAACACTTCATTCTTTGCTAACACATTTACTCTATCAACCTTTCCACCAATTACTGAAACACCATCTACTGAGAAAGTAGAATTGCAGCTGTCTATATGATCAACTTGCTTTTCTGAGTGACCTTTCTTTATAACTGTATGAAGTTTACTTGATTTGCAAAACTTTTGAAAATGGTTAAATTTTTTTACGTTTGTGACATTGCTGATCAACCCCTAAGCATTTTTCTCTTTTAGACTTATGATTGGCACCACAATTGTGACAGTTAACAATAAAGCTTGATTTGGGTTTTGCTGACTCACGCTTATGCTGCAATGAGCATGTCCTTTTCACTGAACTAGTCTTAGAACTTGCTAGAAAACTATGGGTTTTACCTGCCATACTCACAGGGGTTACAGCTGCCATGTGCTTAGGTCAGCTTCTGCTAGCCACATGTTGCATGTTGTCTACATTTGCTCTGAAACCTGCTAACACCATGCTCTTATCACTTGCAAGCATAGTTGTGTGCCTTTCTATAACTTCATGGATTTGACAAATCTCAATAGCTTTACTCAGTGTTAAATCACTATCACAATGCAATATTTTTCTCACTGCAGCACTTTTAATACCACACACAAGCCTGTCCTTTATTAACTCATGTTTTAAGTTACCAAACCTACATGTTATAGTTTTGTTTCTCAGGTCAGTAATATAAGCTGCAAAAGTTTCCCCTTGTTTTTGATCTCTTGTGTAAAGCAAATGCCTGGGGGTTACACATTTTCCTGAATTTGCATTTCAAGCACTCAGGGTCTTCCCTTGATTCAGCCTGTACAACAGTATGACAGTTTTCCCTTCTTCTTCGTATACTGCTGGTGCATACACAAATGAATGCTCTCTTTCAATGGCCTCTGACCCAGCTAGGTTTAGCAAAATGAGTGCTCTGGTGCATGCATCTTTGTCAGAATAAGCTGCTTGTATAAAAATATCATACTCTTGTTCAAATATTCACCAGTTCTCTGCAATATTCTGATCAAATACAAGTGATGATGGCTTTTGAAATCTGTCATGCCAACAAATTACAGTAAAATACAATGCAACCCAAGTCCACCTTTAACTGTACAAACAGGTACACTTGCATATATGCCTGAACTTTATGCCAGTATTTGTAACCATGCCCAGTAGCACAACAAGCCTCTGCATAGCTGAACTTTGTGAAATAAGTCTCCTGGGCACAAGAATACTCTTGAAATCACTGTGCTGTAAGACATCACCTCTTGTCAGTGTAAGAAACTTCAAAATAACTGCACTGTGTGAATAAACTAGGCAGAAAAAGCTCAGAATAAAAACATTTCAAAGTAATTGCACTTTGCAAATAAACAGTGCCCATCACACTGAATATTTCCCCAAAATGGCTGTACTTTGGTAAATAGCTCTGTACAGTGCAAGAAATACTCTGTAATGGTGGCACTCTGCGAATAGACACACCCAGCACTAGAAACATTTTGAAATGGCTGTATTTTGAATGCACTTTACAAAATAGTTGCACTTTACACACAAACTCTTTGGAATAAATGCAGAGTAATATGCATACACTGTAATAGCTTTTACACACTTTGAGGTACTTCAAATAACTTTAGTTATGCCCTTAATAGCTTCCATCAATACGAAATAGTAGTTTATGCCAAAACACAGTACCTTGCAAAAAAAAAACATGCGGTCACCTTGCTTTATTTATGCTTAATGTGCCTTTTTTGCCCTTTATTATATTTGTTTTGCTCGTTTGATACTTTTTTATGCTCATTATACTTTTCTTGTGCCCATTTTACTCTAAACATGCCTGTTTTACTTTAAACATGCTTGTTTTGCAATTCTGAGGTAATTCCAAACCCCTTATATGCTTTGCTGATAATCGTTTTATCAAATATCTTAATTTTAAACATTTTGTTTAATTAATAAACTTTTTGTGCCTCTTATTTGTTTAATAGCATAGTTTGTGCCCTTGTAATGCTCTATTTTATCTTTTTTTAAAAAATAAATAATTTGTGCAAGTTTTTATTACCTTTGGTTCATTTCTGGCCCTTTCTTGTACTCGGTTCTCTTACTTTAACTTCACTGTTAACTTTGCACCTTGTAGCTCTAGAAAGCAGTCTTTGGAATCCTGGTTCTGACACCATGTCTCTCATCCAGTCAGGATAAAACAGATGAGCATTCATGGGTTCTGTTCAAGCAGCTTTATTATGTACAAACACATCAGGACTGAGGCTTAATAGCTTTAACTTAGATAACCTCATAAACAAACTATCACACTCATACATGCGCAGTCTCTGGCTGCACTCTCAAAATGGCACTGAAGCTAGCACATGCTTACTATTTATATACATGTACTGTTCTTGAAATGCTTCTTTAAGGTACAACATACACACACTATTCTACAGTCACCATCCCAATCTACATTCTTATATTCATGTTTCCAGAATATCAGGATTTTTCAAATATTTGTGAAAATGCAGATGTAAAAGTATTCTATTTATCTGCAAAATTTTTGTTGTCAATGATCTACATTTACACTTTTCTTATCACAAGACTGAATAGAACTATTATTTATATTTTTCAGTTTTGATTGTTAGACAAATATCGGCCTTTTTTAGTTATTCAAAAAAAAAACTGTTAATATAAAATAAATGTAACTTCTGGCATAAAATATCATGCTCTACATTCATTAATAAACTTAGACTTGATTTACCAGAATATAACCTTACTATGTATACAGATGATATATTTATGACTGAATCCAGCAGTAGTCTCTTCACCATTCAGTTCAACTTACAGTCAAGCTTCAACAATTTATGCACATGGCACCAAAATAACAAACTACTACTAAACTGAAAGAAAACTAATATAGTGCTTTTTGCTATGCCTCAAAAACTTATTAGCTCACATTCTATTTTTCTTACTGACATTTATAGCAACCATACCCCAAATGCCTTACAACAAAAATATCCAAGTCTGACCTTTGACCCCCTTTCAACTTTTCACTCATTGCAGATAACATTACGATCTAAGTGTTATACCGACTCATGCTTTGTTACCATCTCTCCTCATCTTCTTTCTCCTATACCATGAGCAAATACAACAGAGAAGAATATCCTAATTCCAAAATCAATATATTCCCTTCCTCTGCTCAGTCTGCACACTTCTCAAACCAGTCACAAACTGCAAACCACTAAAAAATAAAAGATTCAAATTTGCACCTCTTGCAGATAGTAACACTCATCATTATGATCTCCTAAAAAAATTCAACTGGTTATTCTTATTAACAGAGCAGCTTTTCTGCTTAGTACTTTATTATTCAACATTCTGCAGCTTGGCTGCTGCCCTCCACTGTAAAGAATGCACCCACTCAAGAAAACAACTTACAAACTCAGAAAGACCCAAGAGGATCCCCTAACTTTAGTCAGAATAAATTTCAGAACTTCCATAAGAGAAAGAGCATTTTCTAGATTCTGACCAGCGATTTGGAACTACCTCTAGAAAGCAATGAAAAACAGCCTTACTCTGTAAGACATCAGCTCCTCATTAGTGGAACATTTATGGAATGCACATAGGTCTGTGATGCAGGCTAAAACAAAATAATTCTGCACTATTTCATAATCTACACTTATGCTCTAGACATAACATTTTTCTTTACATAGATCAGTTTATTGCAGCATGTGTAAATCGGCATGTATCAGGTGAATGTTTATTCTGTCATTACATTGCTCAGACTTACTTGTGAATAATGTATTTTAATAACTTTAAGTGCAAATATGCTATACTAACATGATATATTCATTAATTATGACTAAGTTACTGGATTACAGTTTGACTGTAGTTCTTAAAATGTGTTTTTAACCCTTACGTAATGTTTCCATCATTGCCTTATACACTCCACCTCTTATTTTATATATTTATTTTACCATTAAAGGTCAAAAGACCAGCACACTTACCAAGTCAACAACTGGAAAAATCAGTCAATCAATCAATCGATCAATCAAGCAATCAATAAATCAATAGTCTGTCTGTATTTGAGAAGGAATCCATTTGTTTAGTGTGTAATACAGTCTGAATTATTTTTTGTAGTATTTAGGTTTGCTAAAATGCTACAAAAGCTTTAATGCTTCACATGCTCTATGTCATCCTGCATTGATAACTTTTGAATAATTAGAATGCATTTGTCATAACTATTTCTACTTCCGCATTCAAATCATTGTCAGCCTTACTTGTATTTTTGCTGTTAGGAGTACAAAGTGTATAAATGCTGACCTGGAGTACAAACTGCATAAACACTGACGTGGATTCTAAATGATCCAGGCAGCACAGCAGTGCCCTGTCTGTCCACAACATTGCTGGATCTGAGGAGTCATTCTGCAAACTGTAGTGATTCCCATTGTATAACAGCTTACATACAGGCTACCGGTTGTTGTCCCAATGTGCACTCCTACACAAATCATAGACATTCTATGCAAATTAATCACATTATGTGTCCCTTGTGTACTTGTTTGGGCTGTCATGGCAATAGGCTTCTGAAAGCAATTAACTGCACACAATTCCATGGTGAGCCTAAGAAATAGCAATCACTCTGCGATATATGGCATAAGTGTGTGTGTGGTGGGGTATGTATAAGCCTCTCATGAAAGATGGGTCACTGTGGGAAAACATTGATGAACCCATAGATGAATACAGTTGATGTGGTACCGTATGATGAGGATGATAGACCTATGGACACAGCCCGCATGGATGGGCAAACTGCAATACAAAATAAAGCAGACATACAAACAGTTGTGCAGCTATTGGCAAATAATCTATGAAGCATGCACTGCATAATGGGGGGAGGGGGGAGTCAGGTGAGAGGAAGGGGAATTCTTAGCATCCCCTGGATAACAGCAGTCATAACATGCTACTTTAAAAAGTAGAAAAGAAATTAGACATACCACCTTTAAAAATGGCAGGGGAAACAGCACTGAAAACAAGCATTGGTAAAATAATAAAAATAAATAACCACTAATAATACTAAAAGTACCTGCTGTCATTAAACAGTGGCATTAAAGACTCCTGTCAGTATAAAGCAGGCTTCTACTACACATTGCTGTGTTACCCTTCCATTACATGTGAGTTCCCAAGGATTCCTTCACTCTAACATTGCAGATACTTAGGGCAAGCATGGATATCAAGCAAGCATCTTGTATTTCAGGACTGTGCCCTGCCAATGTATACCTGCCCAAGAGATAACCATTCAAACTGTGAATTAGCAATGTGTAACACTCCAGGAGATTTACAGAGTTCATTGTTTGTATATATCAACCATGGACATTTAAAAGCTAACCAACAGTGCAGAAAGGTGTCATGAAAAACAAATAAAAATCAAAACACCAACCATTGACCAAGAAAAAGAGAAATAAAGGCAAAACTCTACATTAACGTAACTCAGCTTTAATCTCTGCTTTCATCCAAAGGACTTCTTCAAAACTGAATAACATAATATAATAACCTCACAATTTATAAAAAACTCAAATTAATTAAACAATTAATTATCCTATTAAACAAGCAAACAATTCATCCTGAATAGCATGGAAATCACTGTAAAAACAATACTTGTATAACTATAATTGTACATAAAAACTACATTTCATTTATTTATCTTTAATTTACAATATTTTAAAAAACATTTAATATTAATAATATCATTCAAGTCAGGCTTTTTCTCAGCTTGCATTTTAATTTGCCATTTGGCTTCTCTTTGCTCTAAATAATTCTTAAAATGACCCCCACTCATGTCAACTGCACCTTGTTCCAAAATAGAAAAGGAAAACTTTCTAAAACCAGCACATGTCAAACTGTGTTTATACAAAGCATTGTTAGTATCTCTCCTTTTTATACTATACATATGTTCTCTCATTCTTTTATACAGGTTTCTAGTAGTCATACCAGTATAAAATTCTTGACATTTGTCACCAACAGCAACATAAATAACTCGTTTGGTTTTACAACTAAAAACTCCAGGAACAGGTATAGTGTAGGGAATGTGTGGAAGTGTAACACACGGTCCTTCTAATATATATCTGCATATAGTGCATTCATGCCATTTGTGCATACCCCGATTTTTTGACTCCTAGGACACTTATAAACCATATTGTCCCTTTATTTTTCAAACATTTTCTTAAAATTATAATCATTCCTATACACAAATTTAGGTTTGTCACCAACATTATTTAATAAATTTTGGTATCCCTCAATAATTTTCCAATTACGTTCTATAATATTACGTATATTAATGTTATCTACCATCATGTCTATGCTAAAACATAACAACTCTTCATTATTTTTAATATTTTTCTTAACATTATTCATAGAGGAAAAAACTATTCCCTTCTTTAAAATAGGGGGAATTTTATTTCCCTCTGCTCCCAAATATTTTTTGCCATATTTCTCAATAATTTTTCTTCATAGCCTTTTTCCATAAACAGACTAATGATATATTCAAATTCAGTAGCCAGCAGATGATCTTCACTGGATGTCCTACTAGCACGAATTAACTGGCCTCTTGGAATGTTATTTTTGATAAATCTTGGATGTTGACTAGTATCATGGACATAAGTATTCTTAAAGGTCTTTTTCCTGTAAACACTACTCTCAAATATTTTATACCCATAATCCCAACTTAACAAAACATCTAAAAAACTAATGGAGCTACCTTTATCTCACACCACAAACTGCAAAAAGTCTGACTTCTCATTTAATTTATTGACAAACCTCATAACATCATGTAAATCACCTTCCATAATAAAAACCAAGTCATCAATGAATCTTTTATAATAAATAATCTTAAATACACTTTGTAAAGGTTTTAGGACCAAATGTTCCCATCATCCCATAACTGTGTTTGCAAAAGAGGGTGCTACTGGAGAGCCCATTGCTACTCCTCTAAATTGTTTATAATACTTCTGGTTAAAAAAAAAAAAATATTGTTTAAAAGCACTTCTAAAGCTTTACAATGAAAATTAATAACTCTATTACCTAAATTAGTGTGTCTGTGTAAATATGCTCTAACATATTCAATACCTATATCATGAGGTATGCAAGTATACAGTAATACAACATCAATAGTAAAAATCACATGTAATTCAGGATCAGACAATATATTCTCACTTAATTTAATACTGTTTAAAAAGTCCCAGGAATCCCTTATATAAGAATTCATTTACAAAACTAATGGGTTTAGTAATGCATCCACCATTAAAGAAATACCACAGGTCACATAATGCGGAGCTGCAATTATTGTCAAAAATTAGGGTCTTTGAGACACTTGTGGGTTTTAGGAATGCCAAACAAGACTCCCACTTTTGGATGTTCAACATAACAAAAATTATATGACACAGAATCTAACTTCCCACGCATTAGATTGTCATAAAGAAAATCAAACACATATTTAAAACTTCAAGTGATGTCATTAGACTATACTTTAGCATATTCACATTAATTATTTAACATACTTTCCATCTTAATAATGTAATCAGTTTGATTCATGATGACAAGCACACCCTCCTTGTCACTTTTCATTATTCTTATTTCTTTATTATTAACTAATTCATTTAAGGCTGTTCTCATTTCAAGAGATAAATTGTTATAATAGTACTTATTAGGAGAGTTTAAAATTTCTCTCATCTCTCCCCCACAAGCCGCTTCAAATACTTGTAAAGTATGTGTTAACCTAGGATTGTAATAAGAAGGTTTTAAAAAAAATAGAATCTTTACATTTTACATCTTTCAGGATATGACTTAGAGTCAGTTTTCTGGTGAATTTTTTTAAATCTAAAATTGCATCAGTAACATTAGCTTTTTTTGTAGGAATAAAATGTATTCCTAATTTTAATACTTTAAAGTGTGCCTCATTAAACACAACACTAGATAGATTAAAATATCACTAACTGACCTGTTTGCATCCAATCGTTGTTAGTGGATGAGTCTGGTATATTCTTCCCTTTTTTCTTCAACATTACAGTTCGTTGTTGTCTCTGCTGCCTCTGTTCTTTCTCTAGAGCTAAAAACAACTTTCTATATTGCCCCCGCATTATTGTCTCCTTTGTTGGCCACTGAATATGAAATACTACCACCTAAGTTATTATTCTCCATAGACACCGCTTCAGGCTCCGATACACTGCTGAACTTGCCATCACTGGAAAAAACATCATTTCCTGCAGCCCTTGATGTAACATCCATTTGGTGAACTGAAATTCCCCATGACTTTTGCTTAAGGTGGACTGGTTGAAAAAATGTTTTTTTGACGCCCAAACCTGAATTCTTCTTCTTATCAGTATTTAAAAAACAAGTGTATGCTGTGCCCATGTTATAAGCTGCAACATCAAATTCCAGCTTCTTATTTTTTTCTCTGAGTTAATACATTTTCATGATGTCCAATATCAGACATTAAAGTGGCATGTTCTACTCTTTCACAAAATGTAACCTTAAATTTGGACTCAATAGCCTTTTCAACACTGACTATTTTGTCCTTAAGGCTACTCATGATATCACAATTACATTCAATAAGCAATTTCAAAAGTTCCATGCCAGCATTATTAAAAAGTTGTAGTTTTTCAAAAAAATAGATCTTTTTCATGAACACCGTTGGGGCATTTAAAAAACGCAGTCCTTTTGGAACTATCCCCAACTCAATACACTTAATAAAATATTTGTTCTCAATGTTAATGCTTTTATATTTTTTCAATAACCTATCCAACTTTTCACAATGTTATTTATATAAAGTCCTCTCAGTCGTGTTTACTAACCTTTTATTGTTTAGTAAACGGATCCGCACAGTCTTGTAAAACTGCCACGATGTTGGCATAACTGACAGCCAGATCTTAAGCCCTTTTGTTAGAACAATTGGTCTTGTTAGGTATTGTATTAATTGACATACTGATGTTGGCTTCAATCACTGTTTGAGCATCATCATCTGACCCAAGACATACCAATTCTTCATTCGAACGATCTCTAGCCACCACTCTTAGCAATTTTTGTATATCTTCCAAAGTTTTCAGCAGCAATTGTGTTAAATTCACCCCAGGAGTACTAGGAACACTATAAGTACTCAATTCCATCAATGGGTAGGCCAAATTCTCAGTCATGGTCGCACAAAATGAATCAAAACAAACCAAAAGTTCAGAAAGGTGTCACAAAAACAATTAAAAATCAAAACACCAACCACTGACTGAGGAAAAAGAGAAATAAAGGCAAAACTCTACGTTAGCGTAACTCAGCTTTAATCTCTGCTTTCATCCAAAGGACTTCTTCAGAACAGAATAACATAACATAATAACCTCACAATTTATAAAAAAACTCAAACTAATTAAACAATTAATTATTCTACTAAACAATCAAACAATTCAGCTTGAATAGCATGGAAATCACTGTAAAAACAATACTTGTATAACTATAACTGCACATAAAAACCACATTTCATTTATTTATGATGTTTTAAAAAGCATTTAATATTAATAACATCATTCAAGCCAGGCTTTTTATCAGCTTGCATTTTAATTTGCCATTTGGCTTCACTTTGCTCTAAATAATTCTTAGAGTACAAATTGAAACATAGGAACAACTGTAACTCTAAGATGTTGGTATATTTAGCGTCATGCCAAAACTGTCCAGCATACTATGTGGGGAAGACTGAACGTAAATTTAGGGAGCGTATTTATGAACACCAGTACGCTATTAAGAAACATAAACTAACCAATGCCCTTGCTAAACACGTCGTCGAATTCCCCACTCACAAATTCAAATTTATTGCTATAGATCAGTTAGTTGTGGACAACAGAGGTGGCCCAGCGTCACTGAAGTTGTTGGCACTTGAATTACACTGGCAGATAAGGTTGGAGGCCTACCATTTCCCAGGTCTTAATGAAGCATGTTCCATATCTTGCTTGTTGAGTATCATAAGTCTTAAAAGGTAGATGTAGGTACTTGTGTTTCTTTAGCCAGGAGTATATGTGGTATGAGTGGACACTTATTTGTATTTATGCTCTCATATTTGTACCTATGTACTCACACTTGTTTTAAAGTGTATTTGGATAAATGCATTTTTTATGCAGCACCCTGAAAATGCATTACGAACCGGGTGCATTTCTTTGTTTAAATAGTTATTTCAATGATTGTCACACATATTTTACTTTATTACATTTGAGACCTGCTTAATTGTATTTGTATGTTTATAAGCATTTTCGCTATAAGGTTAATTTTTACTTTAAAAATTGTTAGGTTTTATTGTATTTCTGGTTTACCAGTATGTATTTCAAATTATTGACTTAATATATAACTTATTAGATTTTTACCAGATGTACATATGTAGCTTATGTATTTAACCACTTGAAAAATAGTACGTCAGCTTTCTGTGTACATCATATGAAGCAATGTCAAATTCATTGACTATGAGCTATTTTGTATTTAGTTTTTTGCCTTTAAGGTTTTTAATTAACAATTAGTTACACAGCTGATGACCAGTTAAGGTTTTAAATGCAGTAGGTTGGATTGTTAATGTATTCTGAAGAAGTCTGCTTATGAAGCAGACGAAAAGCGCTTCAAGAAATAAATTTTGGTGGTTTAAATTTTAGCCTGGTGGTCTTTGAATGGTCAACGACCAGGTTTTACAGCACCTTTACTAATTTCTGGATTCTCACAGCTTTTTTCAGTGGTTCGTTTTACAATACATAACAAGACCAACTCTTCTAACAAAAGGGCTTAAGAGCCGGCTGTCAGTTATGCCAACATTGCGGCAGTTTTAAAAGACTGTGTGGATCCGTTTACTAACAATAAAAGGTTAGTAAACCTGAATGAGAGAACTTTATATAAAGAACATTGTGACAAGTTGGTTAGGTTATTGAAAAAATATAAAAGCATTAACATTGAGAACAAGTATTTTACTAAGTGTATTGAGCTGGGGATAGTTCCAAAAGGATTGCGGTTCTTTAAATGCCCCAATGGTGTTCATGAAAAAGATCTATTTTGTGAAAAACTACAGCAACTTTTTAATAATGCTGGCATGGAACTTTTGGAATTGCTTATTGAATGCAATTGTGATATCATGAGTAGCCTTAAGGACGAAATAGCCAGTGTTGAAAAGGCTATTGAGTCCAAATTTAAGGTTACATTTTGTGAAAGAGTAGAACATGCCACTTTAATGTCTGATATTGGACATCATGAAAAGGTATTAGTTCAGAGAAAAAATAAGAAGCTGGAATTTGATGTTGCAGCTTATAACATGGGCACAGCATACACTTGGTTTTTAAATACTGATAAGAAGAAGAGGTTTGGGCATAAAAAAAAACATTTTTTCAACCAGTCCACCTTAAGCAAAAGACATGGGGAAGTTCAGTTCACCAAACGGATATTACATCAAGGGCTGCAGGAAATTATGTTTTTCCAGTGATGGTGAGTTCACCAGTGTATCAGAGCCTGAAGCAGTGTCTATGGAGAATAATAACTTAGGTGGTAGTATTTCATAATCAGTGGCCAACAAAGGAGACAATAATGCAGAGGCATAACAGAAAGTTTTTTTAGCTCCCGAGAAAGAACAGAGGCAGCAGAGACAACAATGAACTGTAACGTCAAAGAAAAAGGGAAGAATAACATCTGACACATCCACCAATAATGATTGAATGTAAACAGGTCAGATAGTGATATTTTAAATCTATCTAGTGTTATGTTTGATGAGGCACACTTTAAAGTATTAAAATTAGGAATAAATTTTATTCCTACAAAAAGAGCTAATGTTACTGATATGATTTTAGATAAAAAAAAAATTCACCAGAAAACTGATTCTAAGTCATATCTTGAAAGATGTAAAATGTAAAGATTTAATTTTTTTTAAACCTTCTTATTAAAATCCTAGGTTAACACATACTTTACAAGTATTTGAAGCGGCTTGTGAGAGAGAGTTGAAAGAAATTTTAAACTCTCCTAATAAGTATTATTATAACAATTTATCTCTTGAAATGAGAACAGCCTTAAATGAATTAGTTAATAATAAATAAATAAGAATAATGAAGAGTGACAAGGCGGGTGTGCTTGTCATCATGAATCAAACTGATTATATTATTAAGATGGAAAGTATGTTAAATAATGAATGTGAATATGCTAAAGTAGAGTCTAATGACATCACTAGAAGTTTTAAATATGTGTTTGATTTTCTTTGTGACAATCTAATGTGTGGGAATTTAGATTCTGTGTCATATAATTGTTATTACATTGAACATCCAAAAGTGGGAGTCTTGTTTGGCATTCCTAAAAACCACAAGTGTCTCAAAGGCCCTCCTTTTCGACCAATAATTGCAGCTCCCCATTATGTGACCTATGGTATTTCTTTAATGGTGGATGCTTTACTAAACCCATTCGTTTTGGAAATTAATTCTTATATGAGGGATTCCTGGGACTTTTTAAACAGTATTAAATTATTAAGTGAGAATATATTGTTTGATCCTGAATTACATGTGATTTTTAATATTCATGTTGTATCACTGCATACTTGCATACCTCATGATATAGGTATTGAATACGTTAGAGCATATTTACACAGACACACTAATTTAGGTAATACAGTTATTAATTTTCATTGTGAAGCTTTAGAAGTGCTTTTAAACAATTATTTTTTTTTGTTTTTAACCAGAAGTATTATAAACAAATTAGAGGAGTAGCGATGGGCTCCCCATTAGCACCCTCTTTTGCAAACATGGTTATAGGATGGTGGGAAAATTCAGTCCTAAAACCTTTTGAAAGTATATTTAAGATTATTTATTATAAAAGATTCATTGATGACTTGTTTTTTATTATGGAAGGTGATTTATATGATGTTATAAGGTTTGTCAATAAATTAAATGAGAAGTCAGACTTTTTGCAGTTTGTGGTGGGAGATAAACGTAGCTCCATTAGTTTTTTAGATGTTTTGTTAAGTTGGGATTATGGGTCTAGAACATTTGAGAGTAGTGTTTACAGGAAAAAGACCTTTAAGAATACTTATGTCCATGCTACTAGTCAATATCCAAGATTTATCAAAAATAACATTTCAAGAGGCCAGTTAATTTGTGCTAGTAGGATGAGTAGTGAAGATCATCTGCTGGCTACCGAATTTGAATGTATCTTTAGTCTGTTTATGGAAAAAGGCTATGAAGAAAAATTATTGAGAAACATGGCAAAAAATATTTTGGAGCAGAGGGAAATAAAATTCCCCCCATTTTAAAGAAGGGGATAGTTTTTTCCTCTACGAATAATGTTAAGAAAAATATTAAAAAGAATGAAGAGTTGTTATGTTTTAGCATGGACATGATGGTAGATAATATTAATATATGTAATATTATAGAACGTAATTGGAAAATTATTGAGGGAAACCAAGATTTATTAAATAATGTCTGTGACAAACCTAAATTTGTGTATAGGAACGATTATAATTTAAAGAAAATGTTTGAAAAACAAAGGGGCAATATGGTTTATAACTATCCTAGGAGTCAAAAAAATCAGGGTATGTACAAATGTCATGAATGCACTATGTGCAGATATATATTAGAAGGACCGTATGTTACACTTCCACACATTCCACACACAATACCTGTTCCTGGAGTTTTTAGTTGTAAAACCAAAGGAGTTATTTATGTTGCTGTTTGTGACAAATGTCAACAATTTTATATTGGTATGACTACTAGAAACTTGTATAAAAGAATGAGAGAACATATGTATAGTATAAAAAGGAAAGATACTAACAATGCTTTGTATAAACACAGTTTGATGTGTTGGTTTTAGAAAGTTTTCCTTTTCCATTTTGGAGCAAGGTGCAGTTGACATGAGAGGGGGTCATTTTAAGAATTATTAGAGCAAAGAGAAGTCAAATGGCAAATTAAAATGCAAGCTGATAAAAAGCCTGGCTTGAATGATGTTATTAATATTAAATGCTTTTTAAAACATCATAAATTAAAGATAAATAAATGAAATGTAGTTTTCATGTACAATTATAGTTATACAAGTACTGTTTTTACAGTGATTTCCATGCTATTCAGGATGAATTGTTTGATTGTTTAATAGGATACTTAATTGTTTAATTAGTTTGAGTTGTTTATAAATTGTGAGACTATTATGTTATGTTATTCTGTTCTGAAGTAGTCATTTGGATGAAAGCGGAGATTAAAGCTGAGTTACGCTAATGTAGAGTTTTGCCTTTATTTCTCTTTTTCTCGGTCAGTGGTTGGTGTTTTGATTTTTATTTTAGAAGTTTAAAAGCTGTCTCTTGGAATCACAGCCATATTACTCATGATTATTAATGTGTGGTAGTACCTTGTTCCAAGTACAAATTGCATGAAATCCAGCCAAGTAATTCTGAAATTATTTAATGAGTTTCTGGGGGTGAAGTTTACAGAATTAGATATTTAACTCACTCACTGTCACCCTTACCCTTTATTTCTCCTGCTGCGATTTCTTATAGGACCTAACTAAGTAGATCAATCAAGCTTTCCCTCCCGTGGGAACAAGAACCAGCTCCTACTGAGGATATTTATGCATTTACAGGCTAGCTGAGGGACATAATCCCTCATGCATTTCTTGTATCTGCACTTCTGTGTCCTTCTAGTTGAGCATAATTAGAAATAATTCAGCAAGAGCATCCCTAGGGGTATCCTTTTAAGTTGGAAGGAACATCTCACTTGACTCTTCTTTATCTGATTGGTCTTCAGTTCAGTTCTGTGTATTTCTTGCATCTCTGAGATTTTCATCTTTACATGCTGAGTAAGTTCAGTAACCCTGTGGTAAAACCTTGTACCCATTGTTCATAAGCATAACTGTCAAAGGAAAAATATACTTTAAAAATGATCAAAACATGGTAGGTTCAGGTCAAGGCACTTTAATCTTGCAGCAAGGAGACAAAAACGTGCTAATACAGAGTTTGTCTAACCAGAAACAGGAAATACATTCATTTTTATAGGTTATCAAATTAATCCTGTCCTACCATGCTGACCTAACAAATTACCACCTTTTGGTCATCATCTGCTGACCATCTTTCCCATGATTTTCTGCTGATTTAAACAATTTTTATGGAAACATCCTGAGGAAAACAACATGGCCTTGGTTACTTTCGGTTAGATACTTGTTATGTTACATTCAAGATACTATAGCTAAATCGAACACAATGCTAGCAGTTCATTTCTCTAAAAAGCCTTTGTCTAACTTATCTCTAAACTACTGCAGCTGCAGAGGTTCCCATCCTCTGAACAAGGCTGTCTGTCTGGAATCATTACATTTATTCAATGGTATATTGTCTATTCATATGCTTCTGACCTAGCAGATTAACACCTGCTTCTCAAGTACATTTCCACAAGGCATAAACAAGAATATTGCTGTGCTAGCAGTTACTAGGTCAGAGGGCAACTTGCAAGTTTCAGTAAGCATGCTGCAGTTTCAATAAGGATTATTTTTGGCCTCATATGAAACTCAATTTATATAAATCACAGTGCATAAGAAATAGAATGAAAAGCATATTAAAAACACTTGATTATTAATTTGTCATTAAGCAAACACATATTAATACATATTTTTCTAACATCTCCCTCCTGTTAATACTTTTTATTCTATTTTCAAAAAAGGATAAACAGTTTGCTTCTTTTCCTAACCTCTTCCATTTAGGATTTAAAGTTAAGAAAGTCATTTAGTTTAAACTTTTATGAAAGTGTCTCACATTCTAGCAGCCCTTCAAATTCAGTACTTTGATACATAGTTTCAGATACGGATATATCTATGAATTCCTTAATTAATTTCTTCATGCAGGGGATTCCGCAACAACTACAAGCTCCTATTAGGAGTAAACCTACCCCAATAGCAATCAGTATGTTCATAAAGATGGAACCCCACCCCCCAAAGGCATTCTGAAAAAACTCTGTCAGAGGGTTTGGGCCTGGTTTGGTCATGGCTGACACTTGCTTAATCACCTCGAGATGATCATTTATCTCATGCTGGTGGTCAGGGATGAACGCACAGCATTCTTCTTTGATCAAAGCGCAAGTTCCGCCTCTCGCCGCTAGGATGAAGTCAAGAGCCATTCGGTTTTGAAGTAATACAGTTCTCATGGCATTCAGTTCATCAGTTATCAGTTCAAGGGCAGAAAAAGTTGCATTACTCATTATTTCGAGAAGTTTAGACAGTTTTTGCAGTTCCCATATTGATTTGACTCTGCCATACATGGGTGATATACCTGCCCAGGATATAACAGCATCTCTCAAGTCCATGTGCACATGTTTGGTTCCCACATTACGATGGTCTTTCCACCCTGCTTCGATTCGTCCCACTGGATTCTCCGGTTTCATAACAGTCTTTTTGGTTACGTCTCGAGTATTTCGAATACTCCCTTGAGGCAAGGCTGCAGTGTGTCGGATGGCCGGAACCAGGTATCTCAAAAAACAACTGCCAGACCAATTCTCAGATAACCATTTATATGCCTTTTTCCCACATACAAAATAACAGTCCTCTGCTTTTGTCATTACTTTGTTACGAAATGACTGCCCTGCATGAAACATTTTCTTATCTATCACTGATAACTGTTTGAAAAGTACAGGATTGTGCTGTACCTGATCAAGAGCTTTATGCATAGATTTCAAAAATGAGTCATAATCTGTACTACAAGATCCACTCAAATCATTTGTTTTTCTATAACATTTGTACTGTACAGTAACATTACATTTACTCCACCCAACTTAGATGGAGTCGTTTTTATAAAAACATACAATTCCTTATTGTGTCACAGGCAAATACAGTGCTACCATTTCTTATGCTTTAATAGTAACTATGTCAAAAAACAAATTTTCCCAGGTCTCATTGAAACCTAGGGGGATAGCAGTCATTAACAAACCCCCGTATGCTGTTGGTATGGCCGTACAGACCCAGCAGTTCGAAACATTGAAAGTCTCTGCGTATACACGTGTAATTGCCTGATAAGTGTTAAAGTTCGGATGCCAGTCTATGTTTGGTTCATTACGTCTAATCAGTTCAACCTTTGTGGCAGGAAAAAAGTATGGCCACAGCAAAAAGAACAGTGTGATCAATATTGCAACAAAAACAATCATACAAGTTTTTTGAAATTGTTCAGTGCCTCTACTCACTCTGTATCTGGCCATTTTATTCGTGTTGTGCAACAGTAACAAAGTTTTTGTCCAGTTCAAAGTTTTTAACCAGTTTATAGTATGTCAAATGGATCCAAGAAGCTCGTTCCCGATTTTGACTGCGGTGGGTGTTGACAGCAGTACCTGGTATGGACCTTCCCACTTCGGAGAGCTCCAATTCTTCTGTTTCGTAATCTTCACCCAGACCCAAGTGCCTGGGGCTACTGGTGCTTCCGATTTCGGTTGCTCTTTATCTGAAACAGAATTTAACTGCAAAAGTTTGTTATTCAAAAATCTCCTCACATATCCTGCAAGTGAACTGTCAGCCTACTGCTCTGTAGACATGAGAGGTTTCCACTGAGGTGTATAATATGCCCTCCCAAACAAAGTTTCAAAAGGAGTTAATCCCTTTACATTTGGAACAGTTCTCATACTCAACAGTGCTAAAGGCAAACAGTGCACCCAATTTTTCTGTGTTTCTTCTATCAATTTCCTAAGTCTATTTTTCAGTACCCCATTATGTCGCTCTACTAGTCCTGCAGATTGGGGGTGATACGCACAGTGATTCTTTAATGATATTCCGAAGTAACGATTAAGTTGCTGGATTGTTTGGTTCACTAAATGTGTCCCGTTATCACTATAAATCTTTTCCGGTATCCCAAATCTGGTTATAATTTCTTTAACAAGGACCTTTGCAACCGTAGCTGCATCTGGGTTTTTAGTGGGAAACGCTTCTACCCATTTGGAAAACATGTCTATAATAACTAGGCAGTATTTCTTATTATCACATTTATTCAATTCTATGAAGTCCATACAAATGATATGGAACGGATATGGTGGTATTGGAAAATTCCCTCGCTTAGGCTTTAATGCCCCTTGTGCATGATGCTTGTTACAAACATGGCATACTGCACAAAATTTTTTTGTATAGTTTGTAAACCCATAGGTTGTAAACACTCGATTCACTAACTGTACCATCCCCCTTGTTGAGACATGGCTCTGCCCATGGCTCAACAATGCTGCATATCTAAATAAATTAGATGGCAAAATTGGTTTCTTTTCCTTGGAGATGTGCAGTCCCTTTTCGAGGATTGCTCCTCGTTTTATCCACTTTTGTTTCTCAAGATTTGTAGTAAGTGTCTGCATTGTTTTTAACATTTCTAAATCTAAAGTCTCTGAGGGTTGTAATTCCTCACTCAAAAGAAAAGTTTCTGTGGCTGAAGCTGCCTGCTTTGCAGCTGTATCAGCCCGTGCATTACCTTTTGAAATTCTATCCTGTTGTTTTGTATGAGCTACGCATTTGCAAATAGCTACTTTCTTAGGTAACTGAATTTAATCTAACAAGTCTAAAATAAGTTGTGCATGATTAATCGGTTTACCAGTAGATGTTATCATTCCTCTATTTTTCCACTGTTGCGCAAAAACATGTACAGTAGAAAAAGCATACTGACTGTCAGTATAAATGTTCACTTTCTTACCTTTTGCTAAGGTACATGCCCTCGTTAGGGCAATCAATTCTGCTGATTGTGCAGATAAGTTGTGTGGCAAAGATTTTGCTTCTAAAGTTTCAGTATCAGAAATGACTGCATACCCCACTAGGTTCTGTCCTGTAGGACCCCTCCTGCACGAGCCATCCACATAGCATGTCACCTCGGCATCATCCAAGGGAACATCCGTAAGGTCTTGTCTAGGTAGTGTCTTTTGCTCAATCTCCTGCAGGCAGCAGTGCGGTTTGCCATCTACAGGGGTTGGAAGCAAAGTTGACGGATTCAAAGTTGTGCATCGTTCAATTGTCATATGAGGTTGGCCCAACAGAATGGTCATACAGGAAAGATGCCTAGCTGGAGAAAGATATGCTACTTTTTCTTGCAGTAAAATGATTGCGACTGCATGAGGCACTCTCAATGTGAGAGGGTGGAATAATACTACTGAGGTTGAAGCCTGCACTGCCATTGCAGCTGCAACTACTGCTTGCACACAGTGGGGCAAAGGCCGCGCCACTGGATCTAACTGTAATGAATAATAAACTATGGGGCGTTGTTTGTCCCCATGTTGCTGTGTCAATACTGATGTCATATAACCTTGCTTACAATGAATAAACTGCTTGTTATAGTCTGGTAATCCTAAAACTAAGGATGATGCTAGCAATTGTTTCAGCTTACAGAAAGCTGCTTCTGCTTCAGGTGTCCATTGTAATAAATCCTCTGCAGCCATCGGCTTTTTAAATATTAAATCAGCCAGTGGAGCAGATTCCAAAGCATAGTTTGGTATCCAACTCCGACAAAAATTAGTAGTTCCCAGGAAGGACATCATTTCCTTCTTGGTAGTTGGTCTAGGTGCTTGTAAAATCGCTGTTTTTCTGTCTTCATCTAATATTCTACCTTCTTTGGATATTACATATCCTAAGTATTTAACTTGTTTTCTCCAAAGCTGTAACTTGTCTTTGTTTACTTTGTGACCTTGAGTAGCTAAGAATTGTAACAAAGCTATCGTGTCTTCTTTGCATTCTTGCTGGGTGGGGGCTGCCAGCAGAATGTCGTCTACATAAAGTAGAATCTGACTACCTTTTGGTGGGATAAATCCCACCAGGTTGTTTGCCATTTCTTGTGCAAATATTGTTGGACTTTCACAATACCCCTGCGGTGATCTGGTATATGTATACCGCTTTCCCTGAAATGTAAATACAAACCAATATTGGCTGTCAGGGTGTATCGGTATCGAGAAAAATGCATTACTTATATCTACCACTGAAAAATATTTCTGTTCTGGCTTTAAATCATTCAGTAAGGTGTGTGGATCTGGCACCGTTGGTGCTCTAGGTATAACTGCATTGTTCACTGCTTGTAGATCTTGGACCATACGCCATTCCCCGTTTGCTTTCTTGACAGGAAATAAGGGTGTGTTACATGGTGAATCAGGGGATTCTATTGACTCCTTCCTTGAGTAAGGCTGCTATGATAGGTTTGATTCTTACCTCTGCATCCTTTCTCAAGGGATACTGTCTTTTCTGGGGTCTAAAAGCTGACTTTGGCATTATGGTAACCGGTCCTGCTGTTCGTATTAGTCCTACATCTGATTTCCCTGCTGACCAGAGAATGTCTGGTATGTCTCGCAAGGCTTTTTCCTCTTCTTCTAATAATAGTAATACTCAACTATCCTCACTAGCCTGTGAGTGTACAGCTGGGTGTGTCTGTGTGATCCAATTCAATTTCTGTTTCTGTACTCCTTGTTCTGAGAGTTCTAGTTCTGTCTGTTTTTCCCACCTCATGACTTTCTCACCTAAGTCTGCCCATTTTAAAGTTTTATTCTTAGTCAAACTAACATGGGGCAGTCGATTAGATTTGTAGAGTGTCAAAAATTCCTGGGGCAATGAACAGCTTGCTACACTGTTCCCTTCTGCATCCCAGTACAAATTTCGCAATACCAGCCTATTTGCATGGTTCTGAAACAATTCTTGTTCATAATCTTTATCAGGACCTGGTCTATTACAGTAATATAGAGTACAATGCAACAAATGCTGTTTGTCAATGTCGAGGGAGGGGAACTTGCTGATAGCTACATTCATTAGTTCTTCGGTTACTGCCCCTGGACCAGTTGTAACCAAGTCCTGGCTGTACCAATAATGCATTTCACCCTCTGGTCGCACTAAAAAAGTGTCCATTTGTCGCTGTGCTTCCATACCCTGCATGGTTGGAACTGCTGCTATGCCAAATATCTGCATTAAATCTCTGCCCAGAAGATTCACTGGGCATTTTGCAGAGACTACAATTTTACTTTTCTGAGTCATCCCTGAAACAGGGTCTATTATTGTAATGTCATGGGAGAGTGGCTCCCGATATAGTTGTCCATTAGCTGCTTTCACTAGTATATAGTCTGGTGATTCTGTATCTTCTGGTAGTTTGGAAGGGTGTATCAGGGTCCGTGAAGCCCCTGAGTCACACAAAAATTTTACTTCCCTCCCCTCTACCAGGAGCGTCACTTCCGGTTTTGTGTCTGCTAAGTAAAGGTCTAAGCTCAAAAGAGCTAGGTCCAAAATTTCATTTTCTTCTATGTCTGTGTATTTATATACATCCTCTACCCCTTGTGTCACATCCTCTTCTCCTGCTATCACATTTACACTTACCTTTTCCTGCTCACTTTCACTCAATGATTCCTGACTATCATATAGTCATTCCTCATCTTCCTTATTTTCTGTAGTCGCCTTCTTATTTAGCCTGCAATCCCTTGCTAAATGTCCTTTTTTCCAGCACTTAAAACACTCACCCTTTTTCTTTCTTTCTTCGAAGTCTTCTGATCGTTTGTCAGATTGTTTATTTCCCTGGGTATTTTTCTTACCCTTTTTCCCAGTTTGTACTACAAATACTTCTGACCCATCTTCTGCTGAAAATACTTGGGTTTTCTTTTTCTTTTTACTATTAAAATGTCTTTCTGCATGTCTAGCATATTCAAGTAAGGCTTGTAACCTACTTGTTCGATGATCTATCATATGCTTCGTAATGAAGCTACTAATAGGTGCAATGCACCCTTTCAAAAATGCGTTTTTCAATTGTTGTTCATACGGGGAATCATTCGCTTGATTTTCAGGAACTGTCATGCCACTATGATTGTTAAAGCATTGTAATAATCTGGCATAGTACCCATCTATTGTTTCCTTTTCCTGCTGTATGCATTGATTAATACAAGTCCAATCAGCCCTAGGCTTCCACTTTTCAGAGATTTGGTCTGTCAGACCTTTCACTCTGCCATCTAGTTCTGTGTCAGTATGTGGGAGTGGTCTAAGTTGTGCGTCACGAGGATTATAGCTGCCACAAATCATGTGCCAATCTGGACCTACAATTTGTCTAACTACCTTTTCTACTTCCTCTCCATTCAAATGGTAACTTAATCTCATACCTTGTAAATCTTCTAAAAACTTCCTAAAATTCACTTTTGGGTGGGGAATACCTTCTGTGGCTTTCCGGATATCTTCCGGTGTCCACGGTGTATAAACTAAAAGAGTCGGATCCTGTCCTGCCTGTCCTGCCTGAGGATTCAGTACTTCTATGAGCGGACATATCTCCTCTTCGCTCATAGCTTGTGATGCTCTATTTAACTCATTTAATTCAATTTCCCTCCTCAAGTCGCGTGTTCGAGACCTGTTCTTGATGGGATCCCTGACAAACGGTTGTGCTTTTGCAGGGACAGCTGGGTATAGCGGAGGTGGATCAGCACGTCCACTCGCTTCATATTCTGGTAACGGAAGTGGAGGGGGCGAAGGAGGGGCCGTCGCTATTACCAAATTATCATCTTCTTTGTCTAAAAACATCATTTTTGAATTTTTAATTCTTTGCTCCCTACGATTTGCTTCCTCAAGCCACCTGTGCACCTGAGGGACTCCTAATTGTCTCTGCTTTTTTAATTTGCCTTTCGCATCTATTTTTAACTGTTTTACAAGTTTCATAAGTGTGAGTTTATCTAAATTACCCTCAAATTTGTACTTATCGACCCATTTGGTATAATATTTAACATTATCAGAACTCTGTAATTGCATATACTTCACGTCTTCAGTTAGGGGCGTGTCCCGGGAGCTTTTTGCGCACTGATTTCCCATTGGTGTCTTAGCTAAGCTGTAAATTGTTACATAACCCTTTCTATCACATGGTACCACAAATCTACACCTTTTTCACAGTTTATCTAGAATAACTGTCTACCTATTCTGTTTCCCTGCTCTATGACAAAAAACAGTAACACCTTCTTCTGTCTCTAATTTGCATAAGCAATTTACCTGACAAAAAAGAATAATTCTGTAACTAGTCCCTGAACTTGAAACAAAAATAAGGTAATTCCTCCTTACCTGACCCTCCGTGAGTTGATCCACCGGATCGCTGACTCGTCCTCCAATCCCAGATCAGAAGCAGTGGCTGGCCTCTTTCGAACGACAATTCAGTCGGATGTCTTTCAAAGCAGAAGAGCCGATTTGGCCTCTTCTCCATATGGATGCATGCCACCGGGCCCAATTCTGACCTAGGTCCAGAGCGAGAGATATGTATTCCGGTCCGAAGGACCAATCTGTCAAAGGAAAAATATACTTTAAAAATGATCAAAACACGGTAGGTTCAGGTTAAGGCACTTTAATCTTGCAGCAAGGAGACAAAAACGTGTTAATACAGAGTTTGTCTAACCAGAAACAGGAAATACATTCATTTTTATAGGTTATCAAATTAATCCTGTCCTACCATGCTGACCTAACGAATTACCACCTTTTGTTCATCATCTGCTGACCATCTTTCCCATGATTTTCTGCTGATTTAAACAATTTTTATGTGAAACATCCTGAGGAAAACAACATGGCCTTGGTTACTTTCAGTTAGATACTTGTTATGTTACATTCAAGATACTATAGCTAAATCGAACACAATGCTAGCAGTTCATTTCTCTAAAAAGCCTTTGTCTAACTTATCTCTAAACTACTGCAGCTGCAGAGGTTCCCATCCTCTGAACAAGGCTGTCTGTCTGGAATCATTACATTTATTCAATGGTATATTGTCTATTCATATGCTTCTGACCTAGCAGATTAACACCTGCTTCTCAAGTACATTTCCACAAGGCATAAACAAGAATATTGTTGTGCTAGCAGTTACTAGGTCAGAGGGCAACTTGCAGGTTTCAGTAAGCATGCTGCAGTTTCAATAAGGATTATGTTTGGCCTCATATGAAACTCAATTTATATAAATCACAGTGCATAAGAAATAGAATGAAAAGCATATTAAAAACACTTGATTATTAATTTGTCATTAAGCAAACACATATTAATACATATTTTTCTAACAATAACCTTGTTGTTTCTGTTTCTCTACTCACTGCATGTGATAGCAGATGAGGATGATGACAGAGTGGTTGTTATAATGACAGATTTGCCCATGTTCTTAGTTGTTACTTCATTGCTGCAGATCATTTCAATACCAGAAAAAGTGCAGCCCCTGACCATTCATTTATCAGTTTTATGTTTGTCCTTATTATTCCGCTTAATTAAACTTGAGTATACTTAAAATCAACCACTGAAGGCAATTGCTCCCCCACCTGATGAAAAGCTCAATGTGCTCATTTAATGGAAATCTCCAAACTCTTAGATTTGAAGATGACAATTTGCATCCTATTTGCTTTTTGCTCAGCAGTGAAATGGTACAGTGGACATCAGGGGTCACAGTCAGATGAAGTGAAAAGTTCAACAGCATCTGCAAAACAGCAGATGTGTTACTTTTTTAAAATGCGTAACTTTCTAACTTTGACTGCATCATGTTTTGCTGCCCTTGAAAACCATGAATACAAATTAAGGCATAATACAAAGGTGATGGAGCTTAACATCTACTTTTAATTACTCAATGTCAAGAGCGCAAACACAACTGCTACAGAACTCATACAGACATGGTGTGCCATAATCCCATGAAACCTCTAAACATATGGCAATGCAGACAGTCCGAACCTCTATGTCCATATAACAATGGATGCTAGAAATTCAAACTCCTGTTACCCCACTCACAACTACAAATGGTGAAATAACTGGTCTATTGTTTCATGAACTGAGTGTAATCCTTATTCCTCCTGAATCCACAGTTTGACTATTGGTTAGACTCATTGAGACCGAGAAGTATCATTTCCATATAATTTGCTTACATCCTGCACTCCCCTTTATTAAAGCTGCCATGATTAGGCCAGTTTATATGTAAAAAGTAACTGTTCCTACCTTCCATAAGTTATTTAGTACATGGCAGTCATGATGTTCCTAGTTCTTTGCCTGCCTTTCTCACAACTTTTCTGTAAATAGTAATGGTTCATGAAGGCTATCATAAGTATGGCTACATTATCTTCATCTAACACCCCTAACACCAGTGTGCATGTTATACTCCCGCTTCAGACTAATGTGGCTGTTATGGAAAAATAAAGTTGAGAAAGAAACCTCTGGGTTTCATATCTTTCTAAATGTCTCTTTTCAAGCCTGACAATGTGGGATATAAGGCCTTTAACAATTTCTGTTATACTATCAGCCATATAAATCATGTCACCACTAAAGGCACAGAGCTAAGCAGCCTTTGAAAATGCAAAGCATATAAAATAGATCAGAAATCTGTGCATGCAAAGCAGAATCATAAGATTATTTTAAAAAGTAATGAGCTCTACAACATTATTTAAATATGTCAGATCATAACTGTAGTAACCATAGTTTGGATACTTGAGTATAATTACAGTTATTCGATAATGCAAAGTTGGTTCCCATAATAGAATATATGCAGTAAAGTGCTGTACCAACATTTTACAGTTTGCATTGTCCTACAGCCACATCAATGTTTTCCTATACAATAGTTAAACTGATTTCATTTTGAAGCTAATGTCTGATGCAGTATTATACAACAGGTCGTTATTTCCTTGCACCTCTCATACTTTTCTGTGTAGCTGTAAAGAGATATATATCAAATTAATAATCATGTAAACTGTTTATCTCATTATACAGTGCTAAAGCATCAACTTATGTCCCGAAAGGGACATATAGATGAGCACTGCACAATTACACAGTGCTAATGTTTAGGAGTTTGCTTCATGGATTGGCTCGCAGCTTAAAAGCATGCATTGAGCTCTTTCTTTGAATTCACTTTCCTTTTTGCATAGCCAATAATAGGGTTAAATATCTATAAATACCAGCAGTGCATATATTCAGGACTGCAACATAAATACCATGAAAGTGGTGCTTAAAAAGATTTTTAAGCATTCACAATATTAGGGAAAGTGCACCTATGCTGACTAGAATTTTATATTGAACGCAATTTTATTTTGTGCAGAAATTGTTCCTTTTTTGCATGTTCTGCTTAGGGAAGAGACAGCAAAATGGCTGACATGATCCTCTTTAGTCTGAGTATGAAAGGATTCATGCTGAGTACTTAACAGTTGTAAATACTGTTAGCAGCATTTAAATAACCAGGATTTTTGACATGTTTAGTATTTTTCATTTACTCTTTGAAAATCCCATCATGATAGCAAATCTGTTGTAATGACTCAACTGTCAAGCAAAGTAAACTTAGCATCTTGTTAAAACGTGATGAAAGGATTGCACCATATAGCTTAAGAACAGTCACATCCTTTGGTCAAAGTAGCATTCTATTTGCAATACATTCAAGCCTTAGGGTGCCTTAATTTACATGCAGTTTATATCATTATACAGAAAGATGAACAGACAAATAACCATTACTAACTTATAAAGAGTGCAATAGCAGTTTTAGACTAAGGCACACTTCTACATCAGGAACATAAAATTGTTCTTTAGAAATTAAGGTTGTATACAGTTAAAAATAATTATTGTCCATTTTCAGATAGCATAGCAATTTGTGGCTGTCAATATTGACCTGTTCTGTTGTGCATCATGATTAATCTCGCCATGGCAGATATATAAGTGTTCAAAAAATGTTGTCACTTAAAACCCATACTTTAATCTACTTTGGACATGCCTTCATTGTAATGTTGCAATGACAATACATTGTTCACAATCAATACAGTTGGCATCATGATCCACTCAGCTTCATCTCTGGAAATATTAAGAAAGTACAATTTAAAAACATCAACTAGTTCAAAAGTTAAAGCTACATAGGTTCATAAATTCATAGTTTCATTGGCTCATAGGTGTTTACTAGGCTAATGACCACAAGGGCCTAGCCATACATCCCAAATCTCTGACAACTTCTGATACCCTTGATAAGTGTAAGCATGGGCCTGGGAGATGAGCCATTTACAGGTTACCTGTTTGCATTAGAAACATAGGTGCCAAACCAGGGATGAATTTCCAGTTTCCCATCCAATTGTCAAGTTGCACTTGAATTCGGTTAGGGAGGAACTCTGCTTCACATGGATGGGAAGCCTGTTCCATAGACAAGGTTGTCTCTGTGATACATACCTATCTCTCCAGCAGGTCCTATTTATATCACAGGCAAGGTTTAAATCTTTAGAATGGGGAATTCTGTTACTGTTTGTTTTGTGGATATGCAGGAGGTCCATCGGGGGGGGGGGGTCTGACAGTGCCCTGTATGCCAGGCATAGATCTTCCCTCAAAAGCCTGTAGGAGACAGAATACAGGGATAGGGCTTTGAGGCAGTCTGCACAGGACATATTACTTACACCCTGTATTCTTTTAGTGAGGAACCTCTGTGGACGTTCCAATTGTTGGATATGCCTGGTTAGGTACATACCAAAGGGTGCATTGACCTCAATGATAGGTCTGATGAATGCTGAATATAGCGGAAGTTGTGGAACAAAGACTTCCTTGGACTTAGATGTCATACCACAAAATCCCATATTCATCCCTAATGAAGAGTTATTGACTGGTGTAAACTAGATATGGTGATTGGACAGGGTATTACTGCTTAAAAAGAATGTCATGATGATTTTATGGTATTTGAATGCTGCTACCTTCCTGTGAGTTAGGGAGGTAAACATACTTGTATTGTTAAATGATTCACTGTTTGAAAGCATAACTAGGGTGGAGAACTATTTGCCATTCAAGGAGACCTTTGCTATTAGTTTGGTTCTCTTCAGGTACTTTAGATTATATTCAAGAGACAGTCTTTTTCTTAAATAATTTAGCTTAATTAGGAATAGCTAAAATGTTATTATTTAAACAGTGTTTTAACAACTGCAGCATATGCTGTCTTGTCAATTAAAATATGTCAATAAAATTAATAAGAAATCCTTGGGACATTTATTCTGCTCTTGTTTAGACATCATTTGAACTTATTTCACATGGTGAGTTGCAGACTATATACATTTAAGGTCCATGGTTCAAATGTTTTGCTGGCTTTGAATTGAAAGGGCATTTTATTATGCTACTGTTGTGACCTAATAAATTTCTCATTTACATTTATTGCAAAGGTACAAATGTTTGTCAGTGTATGCTGTTAGTGTCTTTGAGATTTAAAAGTCAGACTGGGATTCATAATCACTGTTCAGAATCATCCAAGACTGGTGTTTAATATATGCCACATAACAGAACCCTCTGCATTTCATAGATGGACCATGTGCTACTGAGCAGCAAGACACCAACTGCCTACCTGTAAGAGTGCAGAACTAGTATGGATAAAGGATTCCATAGTGAACTCTGTGAGTCATAAATGTGTGAATTATGCACTACACAGAGGACCAAGAGTTGGAATTTACAGGTGTCCAACTGTAGATGTACAGCATAAAACCCACAGCCCAGCACATAATGAAAAAGTAATGATGATGATGATGATGATGTGTTACTCATTGTCACTCGCAAGGTCAGGAAGAAACAGGCGAACATTGTGGGTTCTTGTTCAAGCAGTTTATTATATACAAACACATCATAAATGAAGCTAAGTTATTTTAACTTATAAATAAACTAGCTATTATACACATAGATGTTAAAACTCTGGCTGCACCTTCAAAATGGCACTGAAGCTGACACATGCTTGGTATTTATATGCCCACACAGATTTTAGAAATGCATCTTAAAGGTACAGCACACCTGTTATTCTACATCCTCCCTCTTTGAGAAAATGAATTGGGCATTGTCACTGGTATTAATAAATATGCAACTTACACAGGAATAATTTTCATCATGCAATTATGCAAAGCTATTTCACACTAGGCTTTGAAATGCAACCATATCGTGTGACATAAAATTTGGGATCTGGTTTAGCAACTGGAATTGTCTCTGCTGACTGTTCAATCTTAAGAACCCTGGAACCATCTGCCAGAACAGTATCAGGAGTCAAGACATTCTGGAACTGGAATATCATCTGGATTGCTCTGAGAGTTATAGAGCCTTTATCACAGAAACAATGCTGCAATATCGGTTCTGCTACAGGAAGAAGATGTCTGCAATTTCCCCTGTACTTCACACCCTCGGATTTAACAAAATAGGATCTCAGTTCTGCACATATACTCGTTACTTGACCAAACCTTTCGCTTTTTGTATCCTCACTGTCTCTCCGTCTTTTAACCGATGAAGAAAATCTGCTCGATTTGTCATAGCCGGACTTTGAAAAGAACACTTTTTAAATAACTGGACTCTGATGGCTTTATTGTTTTTAGCTTTAGGCCTCAATAAACTAGAACTGATATGCAATGTTGTTCTGGTTTGCCTGGGTAGAAGTCTCTGAGCAGGTGAGCCATGTATATTGTCACTGGGTATGTTTCTGAGATTGAGTAAATTTAAAAAACATCGGTATGATCATGCTTGGACTTCTCAAGTAATTGCTTTGCACTCTGTACTGCACGTTCAGCAAGTCCATTTGATTGTGCATACTCTGTACTACTAGTAAAATTTATGAAGTCCCACTCTCTTGCAAATTTCTGAAACAGTTGACTGGTAAATTGTGTACCATTGTCAGAGATTAATTTCTGTGGAATGCCATGGACTGAGAAATGGCATTTCAACTTAGTAATGACTGTAGTAGAAGTTAGATTAGGTAGTAGATCGATCTCAAACAAATTTGAATAACAGTCTACCAGTACTAAGTAATGTCGATTGTGCCACTTGAATATGTCAGTAGCTACTATTGACCAAGATAGTTCAGGGATTTGACTTAGCTGAAGTGGCTCATTTTGCAAGTGCGGTTTAGTACTATTACATACTGAACAGGAAGAAAGCACTCTGTCAAAGTCTTTCTCTACAGAAGTCCAAAACACAAGTCTTCTCACCCTTCTCTTAGTAGAGTCGGAACCTGGGTGACCATAATGTAAAATCTGGATATAGTCTTGTTGTAAGGAAGCAGGAGCAACAGATTTAGGACCTTTGAAAATAATGTCATCTTCCATCAACAACTCATCTCTGTAAGGAAAGTAAGGCTGCACATCGAGTGGTACACTAGATTGCTTTGATGGCCATCCAACACTGATGCAGTGATTGAGCTTTTGCAAAACTGGATCAGTCATTGTATGATCCCATAGCTCATCAAATATTGTGGTAGGAAAATTATGCACTTCCATGAAAACAAAGTCATAATCTTTGCATCAAGCTGTTCCATTGTAGTTCTGGGTGATTTGGATAAGGTATCACCCAGATAAAAAAAATTACCTTTCAAATAGACTATTTTGAAGTAGTACTGTTGCAATTTAAGTATCATTATTTGTAATCTCACTGGAGGTGAATGCATGGGCTTCTGTACTGTACAAGCCATTTATCTTGAAATTATTTGACTGCAAAAGTCATTTAGCATCATTTTAAGACCTTTTGAATAACTGCATAGCATGAATGAACTGGGCAATAGAAGCTGAGGCCAAGAAACATTTTGAAGCAACTGTACTTTACGACTAAACTAGTATGAAGTAATTGCAATTCGCAAATAAACTCTTTTGAAGTAATTATACTTTGTGAATGAACTGAGCAGAAGAAGTCAGAGTGAGGAACACTTCAAAATAACTGCACTTCGTGAATAACAGTACACAGCACACTAAAATGTCCCAAAATGACTGCACATTGCCAAATACTTTGTACAGTGCAAGAAACACTCTGTAATGGTAGCACTCTGTGAATAGACACACCCATGCACAAGAAACTTCTCAAAATGGCTGTATTTGACTGCACTTCATGAAATAGATACACTTTGCACACAACAAACCCTTCGGAAAAAATGTGCAGTAATAAACACACACACTGGAAGCACTTTTACACACTTTGAGATACTTCAAATAACTCTAGTTATGCTATTCAAGGCTTCAATCAATGCAACGTAATCATTTATGCCAAAACATATATAATCACCTTTGCTTTATTTATGCTCAATGTGCCCTTTTCTGCCCTTTTGTTATATTTATGTTGCTCATTTAATCTCTTTTCATGCCCATTATACTTTCTTGTGCTCATTTTAACTTTAGACATGCTCGTTTTACTTTAAACATGTTCTTTTTATCACATAACCTTGTTTCAAACATTTCATTTGATTAATGAGCTTTTTTATGCTTCTCTTTTGCTTAATAAACATTTCTGTGCTATTTGTTTGCTTAATAATTCACTTTGTGCCCTTGTAATGCTCCATTTTATCTCTTTTAATAAAGAAATCTTTTGTGCATATTTTCTTTACCTTTAGCCTTCTTCTGGCCATTTTTTTTGCTCTCAGTTAACTTAGTTTGCCTTCATCATTGCCGCTGCGCTTTGGGGCTGTGAAGAATAGTCTTCACTATCCCGGTTCTGACACCACATCACTCGCCAGGTCAGGAAGAAACAGGTGAACATTGTGGGTTCTTGTTCAAGCAGCTTTATTATATACAAACACATCATAAAGAAAGCTAAGTAACTTTAACTTATAAACATACTAGCTATCATGCACATAGATGTTAACACTCTGGCTGCACCTTCAAAATGGCACCGAAGCTGACGCGTGCTTGGTATTTTTATGTACACACAGACTTTAGAAATGCTTTTTAAAGGTACAGCACACCTGTTTTTCTACACTCATCATAAGCAATTACATCACCATAACATACCCGTAAACCACACAGATATGTTGATGTATAAAATAGATGTACCATTGCTGTACAGTGCACATACTGCCATAGTCACAACTGGCCCGCTTACCAAAAATGATGTGATGGAGCTCCTGTCACTGGATTGGTTGATCTGCTAGATCTGCACCAAAGTCATGGTGAAGTAAATCGATATATTTATGAATCTTTCTTGTCTGTGGAGGCTGAACCTGTATACATCAGCATTCTGCAACAGGGATTGTGCAAGTCTATCTCCCACATCCATTGGCAGCCTATGTATCTTCACCATTTCCACAAAAAGTGGTGGGGTCCATCATAATATACATATAATAGTATTTTGTCAAGATATATCAGCTGATGGAACATATGCATTTAAGACAGCTAGTTAATTTAGTTTTTAAAGTGAATAGAAAAAAAGAGCATTTTCAGATCAGTACTTTCTCATCGCAACAGACAGAATGTGTCAGGCTTATTTGGGAGTAGAATAAATGAGAAAGGTGATTAAAAAGATGAAACCAGTGGATCAGTGCATCAAAGGGGAACAGGTGCAATGCAGTGGGCTGTAGTTGTGGTGAATACTGAGCCATTAGGGTGATGGGTACTGCTGGAGCTGTGCTCATGCCATGTCATGCCTGTCAACTACGTTCAGCCCACAAGCTATCAAAGCATAGCATCTATACCACTACTGCAGACAAAACACATTATTTGCATCAGTACATGATTTATTACTTTGTAAGATCCATGTTTAGGAATTATACTAAAGGCACATTTCAAGGGAGAAGTATAAGATGGACAAATGTTTAGTGTATATATGATATTTTTTCGTTTTGGTATCCATCTTGTTTCAAAATGGATCCTGACAGCCTGAGCCTGTCTTTAATTTTCTTTCACTGTCAATGTGAATATTTCCAATGTAGAAATTCTAATATGGAAGATCAGAACTTGTGTCTATTAAGGAAAGGCATAGATGAGGAGTCTGCAGATACTTAGTAAGCAAAATAACGTAAAGGTGTTTATTTTTAATTGGTCAGTGTCTGTAGTTTAATAGATACAACATATTCTGCCTTAGAAGCATTTATAATATAAAATAATGAAGTTTCTTGTGCTTGGGGAGACAAGACCTTGATTGCATAGTCTCCCATATGCATATGTTTTTTTTCAATATAGGAGGTTATTCTACTCTGCTGAACTGGGTGGCATGAAGTTATTTTCAACATTAGCAGACATCCGTACACTAAACACAAAGTGTGCAGCTACTTTATGTAACTTCGTTCTATGTTTATGAATACAGTGGTCTGCAAAGTGCTGCTGTGCAAGTGAGCATACCATGACTATAGATGTCCAAATGATCACTTCTGCAGTAACATTAGCTTTATGGGTTATATACTGTTAAGGTAAAAGCCAGGCAGCTTTCAAAGCTTCGGGGTACCTTCTATGGCCTTAAACCATTAAACATCTCAAGCAGAGCTGAAGAAAAAGAGTAGTTTGAGTGACAAGCCCTTCAAACTATTCATGCCAACTAAGAGAGGGAAGCTATAGCCCAAATGGATAATATTAAAAAATAAATAAAAATGAAGGTCCTCACCCTGGCAGCAAAAACATACTGTTATGGTAAGTTTACTTATAGAATTGTACTATGTTCATCATGTGGTCATTGCTGCAGTAGCATTAGCTGTATCCCAGAAGCCCCTGGAGAATGGTCCTAGAAAAGCCTCTCCTAGACCTAGGGAAGAAATCTAGTTTGCAGTACTCTGTTAAGCAATGAACAGATAACCAAGTTCCTAGTTCTAAAATATTTGTAGAATCCAACCCTTTCCAAAAACCCATATAAGAAGAGAAGACTCTGGTAGAGTAACCCTTGACTCTGCCTGGAATTGTCTTATTGAGATGAGTATAAAAAAAAAAAAAACGTAATATTGTGAGACAACCATTTGGATATATGGTCAGCTTTTACACTGGTAGTTCTTTTTTCTTACCTTCACAAAAAATGAATAACTTATCAGAGTTCCTAAATGTTATAGTTTTATCAAGATAATATCTGAATTGTTTGTGGACATCCAGAATATTGGAGTATCCTTTCTCCCTCATTTTTAAGCTCTGCACGAAAGACAGAAGGAGGGATAGCTTGACTCAAAGTAAACTCAAATATCACTTTAGGCATATCTGTAGGATTATTTCTTAAGGAAATCCTATATTTGCTGAAATAAGACTGACCCACAGTAAAAGCTTAGAATTCAGATAATTTGTCTTGCAGAAGTCAGAGTAGTCAGAAAAGCTTTTCATGTTAAAAATCCTAAGTCAGCCTGATGATGTGGTTCAAATGGAGTATGAGTTACTTTTTCCAAGACAAAATTCAGATCCCTAGAAGGAGTCACCTACTTTGTAGGAGGCTTGGTATGCAACACCCCTTTAAAAAATTCACATAGGATTGCATTAAAAGAGTGGGGTCCATTGGGAAGGCATGCTGAAATGGCTGAAAAGTGTATGTTGCTATGGGAGTGAGAAAGGCCAGATGTTAATAACTCACACAGTTATTGTAGATCCAGAGAAGCAGTAGCCATCAAAGGGTCCTGATTCTGGTCAGTTGCAATATTTTTCACGTTGGCATGGATCAAACATCCCTTGCCTTGTGTCAGTAGGTCTACTTTTAGAGGAAGCTTGTGGGAATTGCCCATTTCCAAAAGAATGGAGAACCACTGCTGCCTAGGCCACAAGGAATTTACCAGAATGATCTTTGTACAGTCCTCCTGAATCTGGAAAATGACATTGGATATTAGTGGAAAGGGTGGAAACACATGCAGGAACATTCTTGCCCCCCCAAAAAAGGAAGGCATCTGCTTTTCAGGCTTTCTTGCATGCAGTGTTGGAGCAGAACTTTTCTAACTGACACCTGTGACTGGAGGTGAAAAGACTTCTGTCTCACCTAATATTAAAATGTTATTTCTGTATAGAATGACATCACAAACATCTGGTTACCTGACTTCTGGTTCCCATGCAACCTCCATTGATAGAAACTGCCAGGATTTAGCACCTACATGTCAATAATACAACACAAGAGCATTACTCAGATCTGTTGCAGCGTTTGAAAGTCCTGAAACAATTATAAATGTCTACTTCTGCTACAGAGACTAACAAAACATGCTTCTTACAGACATTGCATCTCTGGCTTCATTCAAAACTGTGAGATAACATTTTTATAGTCTAGGCCCAGTAATTTAATTTCTTACTATTTTGCAAAGTTTGCTGGAGCTGAGCTTAACCTCATCTCTTATAGCATCCTATGTTAACAAATATATATTTAATTCATTTATGATACAGTCAGGACCCACTGTTGGTACATTTTTAACATGAGCAAGTTTACAAATCCATTTTCAACACAAGCATCTGTACAAATAAGTTTGATATTCAAATAACATATAATTTGTTTCTAAATTTCAGTTAGCTGTCCTGGCATATATTACACATCCACTGCCATTCTTCACTTGGTATAGCGGGCAATAACTCACATCATCACAAGCACCACACCCCAAGCAAAGTCTGAGGTATCTTTTGTTATGGACTGTACAGAAGCTGGAATGGAGAATGGGAAAATTGGTCTCTCCACCAAAAAAGTTCCTTTTTCCAAGCCCAAAAATAGGAACCTGGAATGTCAGGGATGTTGATTCTGAGACCACATTAATTTTAGGTACCACTGAATCTTTCTCATGTGATGTCTTGCTAGAGGAATCATAAGAATCATAGAAGACATGAATCTTAGTATCCTGAGAAATTCCCGTACTGAGATGTTTGTTTAAGTGGAAAAACTCAGGAATAGAACTAGATCTAGATCTAGATTTACTTTTTCAGTGGAAGAAAAGCTCTTGGAAAAGAGGTAGTAGGAAACATCCCAGGAAAACAATCATGTCAGAAAGAGTCAAACAAGTCTTTTGAATATTCTCCTGAAATCACAATCTGTGCAGGAGATCTCTTACTCAAGTGGGATATTCCTGACATTTGCTAAAAGACTCTACAAAATATGCAAATCATCTAAATAAGGAAAACTGTGAATACTTTGAAGGCTGCAGTAGGCTATCATTATCACTAGATACTCTGGAATACTCTTGGATCTGTGGATAATCCAAAAGGTAATGCAGAGAACTGGGTAGACAGATACAGATAACCTTAAGAGACATTTGAAATCTAGTGCTATAGGAATACAACGATAAACGTCTTTTAAATCTAGTGTTACAAAACAATTAAATTGACAATGAGAGGTAACATGTCATGAAGGGATAGCATTTTGAACTTTAAAACTGTCACAAACTGGCTTTAAAAAAAGAAAAATCTAGGACTGGTCCCCATGGAGCTTCTTACTTTGGTATCCTTAATATTCTTAAATAAAAACCTTCTTCTGTCCAAGAAGGAAGAATAGCTTCTATCATCCCCTGAGTAACAGATGTAGAGTGACAGGATGAAAAAGACAAGTTTGAGCTGGAGGATGGGGAGGAATCCTATGAAAAGGAGGAAGATATTCCTTCTGCCATCTGTATCCACAATGAATCAGCCTCAGAACATATTTTACAGACACTGTTTCCAAAAAGAAAAATGGAAGTTCCAGTTTTTGGGAAGAATTCAAGCCTTGTCAGGATGTGTGTGCAGAGGGGGGAGCAGACTTTTGAAGGTAATCATTTGGATTTGTTAGAATGCCCTTTATTCTGAGTGAGGGGCTCCTCTTTTCTTCTTTTAACCTCACTGCCATCATTTTTACTCTGTTTACCCACAGTTTGTTGTGTCTGCTTATTTTGTTTGTTGTACAGCAGCAGGTAATATTAAATCCCTTGACAAACTTGGAGAAGGATGGATGAAAAAACTGTGACGCTCCATGTATCAGCTTCCCTTTGTCATCACACATTTTAGGACCTCTGCAGCAGATTGTCCAAAGACTACCTCTGTCTAGTTCAAAATTTCAGTTTTAACATCATCAGAAAGTTTTTGAGTATGCAACCAAGCACACCTCCTCATAACAGCTCCAGTAACAGCAGCTCTGGAAGTAGCATCATTTGAGACATAAGCACATTTCAAAGAGTGTTTAGTCAGTTGAAACGCAAAAGCAATACGATTATACAGAGATGATTTTGCCTCAGACGAGGGAAAAGATGCTATAATGTCCCTCATATTCTCGAAGGAAGTAAGCTTAAAGGTTAACATATAAGCTTAACAACAGAGCATTTAATTTTTTTTTTCAGAATAATGCAATCTCACATCTTTTAAAGGGTTCCCATCATTGTTAAAAGGAGAGGGATTGGCATTAACCAGATGTTTAGCAAAAGCTAGGTTTATCAATTAAATCACTGCTAGGTCTGATATGGATTTAGAAAAAAAAATCTAAGCCCGAGAAACTTTATACAATTTATCTGCTCTTTATTTAGCAGCAGGATGTCTGTCAAAGAAGTTACAAGCCATAATAAATGCATTCTCCAGGGCTGAAAGAATAAACAGAACTGGAATCATTTCAGGAAATCCCAGCTGCAATAAATTAGAATATTTACTCAAACTCAGTGGAATATATTTATGTCTCCTTGAAATGATTGTTTCATTCAAAAAAAAACAGAAGCAACACTCTCCTGAGAATCACAATCAGAAACCTGAGGAGAGGAAAGAGAAATTGTCCCTCCCCCATCATTTTTGTTGTTCAAATTTCTGAATATCCTAAGACAGTAAAGAATCACTTTTTTCACATAAGAACGTGAATTGTGAAGAGTCTGAGCATAACTCTGAACTAAGCCCAAAAAATACTCCATTCCAAAGCAACTAAGACAGGTGTAAGCAGATTTCTAATCTTTGGTTACTTTTGACAGGAAATTCTGAAGAAGAAGACCTACTTTTGAAAGGCAAAATCTCCCTATGGATAGGCATTAGTGCCTGGCTCTGCAGAGAAGTATTCCCTGCTCCGTCATCCAAATCCACAAGAGTGGTTGTCCTTTGCCTATCAAGGGCACTTAGACAGAGAGGTCATGTCTAACTCTGGTCCATGGTGGCTGTAGAGACTACACCAGAGGGAGCCAAGAAAAAAGATGAATGGACTGAGGAACCAAATATGACCAGAGCAGAGTCACTCATGTCTGTCTGAGGCAATTCAGAAGCCTGTTGATGTGGCAAAGGCTGTTTAGAAATATTTTTCTTTTTGTAATTGGAAGAAGAAAGTACTGAGGAACTGGTAAGATATTCCATGGCAAAGCCAAAAATGATGCCAAGCCTAGCAGCAGTATTCAGTGAAATAGTATTTAAAAAAACTTTTTTCCTACAAACAACACAGTGAAAATAATTTTAAACAATTACCCTTGCCCCAAAATTAGTAAAACACAACTTTTAGCAAGGAAAAATGGTTTAAAGTTAGTTTTACCATTTTTTTTCTCCAAAAGTAAAAGTTCATAAGTTATAAATTCCAGTGATAAGGCTATAAGTCATTTAACACACTAAGTATAAAAACTAGGATAATAAATTATATCTCCCATCAATGTATCCAACTGTATAGTAAACATTTTTTACACTCTCAAACTCTCTAATTTCAGGGAATAGCTTTACAGATCCTTGGAACAGCCTGAGTAATGAATTTTGATCTCAGTGCTGATTTATTGTGTTTATATCATGCTATCGAAAGATGAAAATAGTGAACACTATTTCATCGAACCTAAAATATCTAAACCACAAAATATTGAACATTCAGAGCAGTGAATTTTTTCCCAAGGAAAAAATACGCTATTCCAAAACACATACACACAACACAAGCACACCAAAAAAAAACATCAATCCACACACATACACTTAAAATCTTACATCTAACCCTACACTAAACTGTACATACACTACTATCTATCCACTTACCTTAACCCAAACCCTAACCCTAAGGTCCGTCACTATAGCACACTCACCTAACCCCATGCCCTAACCCTAACTCACCTAACCCGCACCCTAACCCTAACGTACACACAATTGCACACTTACCTGAACCCGACCCATAACTTTCCACCACAGCGCTGTAAATAGCGAATCCACAGAACCAGCCAACCAAATTCTTTCCCTAGGAAAGAATTCGGTGTTCTGCAGCTTCACTATTTTTAGCATTAGCTGCATAGGATCCAATATTAGAACATTTGAAGTGTTAAAACTTTGATATTCTGATATAGACCCGATTTATTTAAGAGAATTTTGTAATTCAAATTAGAGTACTTATGAGTAATAATAAAAGTTGCTAATCGTCTATAAAACCACTTCTTCCCAGCTAAAAATTAATAATTTCATAGAGATTTACTTTCTTGCATAAAAATAACATGTGGAAGGTTTTTCCCCAAATTAATTTATTTGCTCAATAATGGAACAGCGTTACCCAACTGACAATCTTCAAAGGCCCACAAGAAGAGCATTCTTCAGTGGCAGGAAACCTCTGAAAGGTTTGGCACCCAAACCATTCTTTTTCTTCAGCTCTGCTTGATCTGGTTAACAGTCTGGGCACATGGAATGTGCCCTTAAGCTTTGGAAGCTGGCCAGCTGTTATATCCTTAGTAGGCTATAACCCATATAGATAAAGTTACTGCAGCAGTGATCAAATGATGAACATCCGTATTTTCAGAAAGTACACAATGTACACATTAAAGTTTTTTTCTTTTTTTGTAAATAGACAACATGAAAACATGAAATTTTACATACATTGACAACAATCAATGTTTTATAATGTCTTAAAATAACAACCTGCCTTTCAACAAAAAAAAAATCAGGCTAAGGATGTTCGTAGAACTTAGTTTGTGATAACACATTGTTAGTTTGTGATAACACAAACTTCAGCAATAAATCCTGACAGCAAACAAAAGCAAGAACAATGACTGTAATAAAAATGTAACTCAAACAAAAATAGAATAACAGTTTTAATGAAAAAAACTTTTTGCAACAAACACAGCTGTTGTAAAATAATACTAACAACAATAAGAATAACAATAGCAATAATAATAATTAAATATGATAACTTCAGGAACTAATAACCAGCAAAATATACAGCAAAGGTAAAATAATGTCATTATACATAAAACAAAACATTCACTTCTGTGTGCCTCTATTGCATACAAGGTAAATGGTAAACTTCCTTCAGCAAGTACCACATGATCGTCACAATTAAGTGTTAGGGCTGACCTCTCTTTCAAAACTGCTCCCATCTGGGACTAGTAATCTGGAATACTCTGGAGGAAACAGTGTACATGTTTCTTTGAGATACCAATGGTTGACTTCCTTCTAGAGCCAATGCATAATTTAATTACCACTTACAGTTGGTTTGTGAAACTTCTTTGATGTTGATTAGGAGTGCAGAAGGATGTGGACTGATATAGAATCCAAACTGAAAACAAATAAAGTAGAAATAACTGAAACAGAGTTTATCCTCTCACTTACATATTCCCAGAGTGACTTAACGCACTTACATACCCAGAATTTGTGTCCAATAGTCATCCCAACTACATCCCTCAACTCTAACTTCAGGTAGAAAATAATGTTCTCTGCTTCCCAACACATGAACAGAACTCCTCATTTGTAAAGTTCAGCTGATACTAAAATGTACTGGTCTGTCAGAAAAAAATAAACAGAACTCCTCATTTGTAAAGTTCAACTGATAGTAAAATGTACTGGTCTGTCAGAAAAAAAATAATTGCTTTAAGATAAGGTCCCTGTGATACGAAAGCAATTGAACCTCTCCTCTCTCATGATAATGGACTATAATCTGTGCCCTCATGTTTTGATGCTCCCGGTTCATTATCATCCTATAAGTATGAAATGATATTAGCAGCTGCACCACTCCTGTTTGACTGAGTCACATCTCCGAAGCTTCATTAGTTGTTCTTTATGTAGATGTCTAAAGGTCAGTTCCCTGTGCTTTCTTTTATTAACCTGGTGAACTTGGGCTTCCTGAGGCAATGTAGCAACTGCCTCATGTACACCGAAAACCCTCTCCTCTTATCTTCCAACACTCAGACTTGTGAGAGATTCACTTATATATCTAAATTGGAAGCCACGCACTCGCCAGCCAAGACCGGAATAGCTGGTCAAGAGAAGTTCAACACTTGTACCGCACCACATGGAACACATAGCCATCCAGAACACACACGAGCAATGCCTTCACAAAAAAACACAAACCACACACCCACTGTCATGGAGGCTCTCAATAAAAATCTACCCAAGCAGCAGAGACCTCCAAGGCAGAAACGCACTTGATCACCACAACACAACACTAATCACGAGACACATAACTCTCCTAAACAGTGTGCCACTCAACCAAAGACCCTAAGGCAAAACAGCATGCCCAACACACTAATCATAGGTGAGTAAATAATGAGCCACACTGATGTCCCACTCACTAGGATGAATAAGGAGAAAGTAACAGTCAGGTGCCAGGATCCACCACATAATGCACACACTCAGATCCCTCAACAACAGGTACAGATTTGACTCTGTCATTGTCAATGTGTGTGTGAATGACCTGAGATGTACCACCCTGGACTACATGAAAAGAGACATGGAGGAGCTCTCGGATTATGTAGCCCAGGTGGGTATGACCTTAGCCCTGAGCAACATCCTACCATCACCCAGAATGATACCACAGTACAAGCAGAAAATTATTGATTTCAATAATTGGCTAAGTTTCTGATGTCATTCTAAGGGGATCCAGTATCTGTCTGCCTGGGATGACATAATTGACACACCTCTATAGTTTGCCAGAGATGGCCTGCATCTGTCACCCCTGGGCTTCCGGATACTGGCTAAGGATTTTGCAACCGATATAGTGCCTTTTTAGGCAGTGTTCCAAAGACCAAATTACCACTGTAACAGCTACAAACAAATGCAGTCTGAGGGTCATGCTGCTCAATGCTAGAAGTCTAAATCTCAAAATGCACTCACTCGAAGCACTCCTTAAAATGGAGAACATCGACATTTGTGCTGTAACAAAGATCTGTTTCAAGGTAGCAGGAAGCACCCCTGCAATACCAGGCTATAACTCATTCCACATATTTCGGCCCCAGAACTTTGACCGAAGTTCCAAAGGCAGTGATGTTTCCATATTCATAAAGGATGCACACACCTAAGGACTGGTAGCCCAACATAACGCATCAGAGATACTTCAGGTGCTGCTAACATTGGGTAAGACAGCGATGCAGGTCATACCCTGCTATAGGTCCCCAACCATGTCCCAAGACTTGCATTCCACGTTCATAAGCACCCTGGAGAATATTAGGATCCAACCTAACACTCTCTTACTAGGCAACTTCAACTACCCCTCCATTAACTGGGTAAACTACTACCAATATACTTGCCCAACGTTTCCTGGAGTTCATTAATTCCAATGCCCTGGACTAGCTTGTTCTTACCACCACCAGAGGTAACAACATCCTTGACCTGGTCATTACTAACATGGGTGACCGTTGCTCTATACCAATAGTCAGCTCGTCCCTGGTTAGATCCGACCACAAACTAATCATCATGGAAATCCACATAATCCCCCCCCCCCCCTACAAAGGTAACTACAATGAAAAACTTCTCCAAAGCTAACTTTAGGCTCCTAAAAACAGAGGTGGCTAACTTCATGGCACCCATGCAAATGGCGAACAGTTGCATGACCACAGAATCATACACCAATTCACTGTACAAACACGTGCACAAATGCATGGATCTGCCATACCCAATAGAACCAAGACGCTCTCCTCCAAGTAAAGGAAACCAATCTGGTGGTCCCCTGCCTTAAACAAACTCTACAACAGAAGAAGGAAACTGATGTGGAATAAGGTGAAGCCCCAAGACAGGAAAAACTCCCTTATCAGCCTCAACAAAAAGTTGAGATCCCTCATCAAATCCTCTAAAGCTAGCTATGAAAACAGAATTGCAGCAGATAGTAAAGACAACCACAAGGCCTTCTATAGTTACACAAAGAATCTCCACAGCAATATCCAGATTTGCTTTGAGCTACTGCACAATGGTACCTCCTATACCAAGCCAACAGGTATTGCCAGTATACTGGCTGACAGATTCAGTGGCAACTTTACCCCTCACCCCCAAAGGACTAATCACAATACCAGTAGATTCTCAGGCACCCAGTAGTACTGCTGCACAGGTTAAAACAGCACTGTCCAAGGCCAAGAATACAGCTTCTATGGGACCTGACAATATCCTTGGTTGTGTTCTATATGAACTACAGAGTGAACTGGCACCTCACCTGTGTGCCATGTTCAGTCACAGCATCACCTCTGGTTTTGTCCCTACCAAATGGCACACTGCTACAGTCATCCCTCTCCACAAAGGAGGAGTGACTACAGACCCTGGGAACTATCGTCCCATTAGCCTGATGAGTCTGATATGCAAAGCTATGGAACACCTCATCAAGGACCTAATAAACAAGGATATAGGGAATCTTCAAACTCTTGATCCCACACAGTTTGGTTTTGTGAAGGGTAGATCATGCCTGCTCAACTTGGTCGACTTCTTTGAGTCAGTCACCAGAGCTGTGGATAAAGGCAAGGTGGTTCATACAGCCTACCTTGATCTGGCCAAGGCTTTTGATACCATTCCCCACTCAGGAGTCATAGAAAAACTCACTAAGCTTGGCATCAACCCCTATATCACTAGGTGAGTTGCAAATTGGCTCACAGATAGAACCCACAGTGTGAAAGTAGCTGACTCTAAGTCAGACTGCCGACTAGTCATGAGTGTAGTCCCACAGGGTTTGGTCCTGGGTCCTCTCCTGTTTGGTATCTACTTCTCTGAAGTTTAAGCCAACACAAAGGGACTCTGGCTGACAAAGTTTGCAGATGATTGAAAGTTGGGAGCTATTATTAACTCCCCAAGAGATGTTGACATTCTAAAGAATAGCTTCACTGAGACCAAAGACTGGTGTCAGAACCATGGCCTTAAGCTCAATGCAAAAAATGTGTCGTCATCCCCTTTGGGAAAAACCCGGGTCCCATGAGTTACCACATTGATGGTAGTCCACTGAACACCGAAGGCGTTATAAGAGATCTGGGAACACAGGTTGACAGCAACCTCTCTTTTGACCATCACATTGCCACTGTGGTCAGAAAGTCCTTCTGTGTGGCACATCTCATTATTAAGGGTTTTGCATCCAGGAAGAAAGAGGTCATTGTCTCCCTCTACTATTCCATTAGGCGAATCATTGAGTACAATGCCCCATTTGGCATGTACCTCACTAGACACCTGCAACAACTGGAGAGGCCGCAAAAGTACCTTACAAAGAGGATCCTGGGCCTTAAACACTTTTCCTATATGGACAGACTCAAAAAACTCCAACTATTCTCTGTATCATATCACCTACTTAGAGGCGATCTTTGCTTGACTTACAAAGCCATGTCTGACTCAGCTCTGTTAGAAATGCTACATCTAAAGAAATCCCAATCCCTCTGCACCACATATGCCAGAGACCTCGACTTCATTACCACAATTAACAGAACATGCTGGAGGGACAGGTTCATAACCCAGAGACTGCCCATGCTATGAAACAGACTTCCCATACATATCAAGCAGAGCACCTCACCGACCCTCTTCAAGTGAAATCTTGATGAGTGGATGGGAAACAGAAAATTCACCCTAGGGATAACTCCAGTGGCTCTACTCGACAGAGGCACTAGGAACTAAGGTCAGGTGGGATTATGCCAGGGTAATCCTATGGCTAGGCTTATAAAGGCCCAAGGGCCATTAGCCAAGTACACACCTATGAACCTATGAGTGTTCCTTTAAGGCTGTAAGGAGTCCTGCATTCCATATGTGAAAATACTTGTATCGTGGGACACAGTCTAGCTCATAACGAGTAATGAAATAGTCAACAGATTTAATACCCTCTATCTGTTGTGTCAAATGGTGCATTTTGTTTGCAGTCTTTCCACCATGTAGGTCTCCTGTCAATCTTCAGTAGGGTGTAACTCCTGAGAAAGGCCTCTGCTATATACCACAGTTTTTAGTAGCTATCAAATGGCCTTGTGATTTGTATTTTCCCATATGTTGCACAAAAGAAGTTTCTATAAATTTTAACCACATATTGGAGACATGGATAGATGCATGATTCTAAATGTAACATATTCAGGGACATATTAAACTTTGTGTGTGCTGTGACTTTTCTGGTCAGCATTTTTCTTTTATTTAAGTTTTGGAGTATACTAGGTTGTGGTGTTTTTTGTTGCAAGTATATTCAGGGACATAACATCATCTTTATGGCATTAATCCAGCCTAAGAGTAATAACCTCGATCTCCTACAAGAAATGGCCTCAACAAAAATGTTTTCACATAGGGCCTTCACATTGGTTGTTAATAGAAAGGATGAGAATTTCAGCACATCCAATGGGAAGGTCAACCTTCTCCACTATCAAAGCCTTAGCTGAAATTTTGATTGCAAATAGTTCCATTTTAGAAGCATTCAATTTCAAGAATGAGGCTGTTTAAAGCCTACTGAAAATATTTAGGATTGGGTGTACATCTATCACAATATCTTCAGAGAAGAAGAGACAATTGTAAATAAATAACATCAACCACCCCATTCAGCCCCCTTTTTTTGAAGAAAATATATGATAAAGGGCTCTGTGGTGAGCAGAAAGGTGAAGGGGACAAGGGGTATGTGTTTTGTATGTCCTTTTGTGCACACATAGATGGGACAAGACAGAAGCTGACAAAATATTTGCCTATGGGTTATGACAGGATGCTTTCTCTACTATGATGTATCAAGGCTTACGACACAATGCTTTCTCCACTAAGATGTATCAAGGCTTATGACACGATGCTTTCTCCACTAAGATGTATCAAGGCTTACGACATAATGCTTTCTCCACTAAGATGTATAAAGGCTTACGACACAATGCTTTCTCCACTAAGATGTATCAAGGCTTACGACACGAAGCTTTCTCCACTAAGATGTATCAAGGCTTACGACACGATGCTTTCTCCACTAAGATGTATAAAGGCTTATGACACAATGCTTTCTCCACTAAGATGTATCAAGGCAGAAATCTCATTCTGCTTATCATTTCCCACAGATAATCTCTTTTCACTGAATTGAGCACCTTGTCAAAATCCATAAATAGGGCTGCAACTAGATTAGCAATGGTCTGAGCTAGATCTTCCTCCCGCTGAACCATGTTGAGAAGTGTGGGTCAGACAGGGTACAAAGATAGACCCTATTCACTGATATTTGGTGTATATTCTGGGCTGTACATTGGGAAATCATCCAATAATTATTCATCTTCTTGGAGTCCTTGTCTAGTTTGGGGATATCCACAATTCTGGACTTGTTCTAGTACTAATAGAAAATATCATTGAAAATAAATTGTTAAACAGATTTAACACACTGGTGCAAGCAGGTCATTGAGCAATTAATAAAGGCCAACGGAGAGGTCATTTGGTCCCTGTTTATTGGAGTTGTTGCAGTTAAAGATGCTCCCATAGCATTTTATATGTGATGAGTGTTTTTACATTTTAGATTTTGTTGTGATATTCTCCCAGAATATAAAAATGGGAACCATTCTTAAACTCTTCTGTCTGTTCAATGTTTGAATTGCTAGTATGAAATTTTACAATATTTATGATTGTAAAATGTATAGTTTATCTTTCAGTGGCTCATAACATAGTTTTGTATGATTCTGCAATTCCACAAATCTTTCATTACCTTGTGAATTTCAGTATAATGATTCAAAACATGCAGCACCCCACATCTCAACACCTATACAGAGTGCAGTCTAAAACCCTGATGCGTCGATACTTTTTTGGCCCTCAATAACCAGATCTCAGGTAGCCTGCTCTGCACCTATTATGAGCTACTGTTCAGTTAGTCCCTAAGGGGAAAGGGCAGGACTGCAAGGGGTTTAGTTTCTTTCACACTCTGGAGGCATCACTTTTTATATGTACAAACATTCCTATTTCAGCAAAGACTGAACATGTAAGAGTTTGCATGATAGATGGTCCCTTGTTTCTAATTACCCTGAACCCAAATAAGGCTCCTGGTCTTCCTATATCATCCAAACCTCTTAGCTGCTCTCCAGTCTCTATCAGGTTGCAATGCCGTTGGAAAAGTGAGCTCTTTTCCTAACGATGGTGTGAAGAAAATGAAAACAAATTCTTACTTTTTCCTGGTTGGCCTTCTTTTGCTCATGCTGCTAAGAGACCCTAGCACTGACGGCTTACTAATAAGTAATTGCAAAGGCAGTTTCATGTATTATGATTCTGATGAATGAAATTTGCCCTATCGTGGAGTGAAAAAGCATGTGATGGGTTAAATACAGAAATGATTTAAAGGTAATAATAGAATAGCTGCACAAAGCATAGTTGTGCAGTGCACTTACAGTATAGTACTAAAAGAAATGACCAATAATATATACATGACAAATAACCGCTGTTCTATAGACAAAGTACGTTGACAGATCACCTATAATCATAACAGTAGCTGGATATGCTGATTTAAATAAAGAGTAGGGATTTTTTTATCTGACAGTCTATCAGAAAATATTTCCCTCTGTTGTTCATTCTGATAGCCTCTCATAACCCAGTACTGTGAACCTTAAAAGCATAATACCACTACTGTGCACTTTCAGTACTTTTTCTGACAATTGCCCTGAACATGCAACATACAATTGCTTCCATTATGAATCATCATGTTACATCCCACACCCACTGTACCTTCATTTGGATGTAATAAAAAAGCATTTCTTTGCAGGGACAACCCCCCTGAACTTCCCTAAAAGAGGAACTTCACCATCCGTATACTCCTTTCTTATATACTAATTCCACAGTTGCGCAACCACTGAGAAAAGACAAATACTCAAATAAATAAATAAATAAATAAATAAAACAGCAAATCACTGTGTAATAGAAACAAAATTGGCATTAGTTTAGTATGAGATTCAGCACTCATTAAGTTGCACCTCATCTAGATGGAATCAATGATCTGCAACCACATTCTCTTGAAAAGTGCTCAGTGGTAGGGGGACCATACTCAGGATGTAATATCACTGAGTACATATGGTAAAGCCATCCTAAAATGAAATACCTTGTAACACACATCTCAGACTTTACCCACCCACTTTTGCTGTACTGAAGTGAGAAAACAATTTCATATATTCATATCAGAGCTAAAATGTTTTCTAACTGCATGCCTAACTTCAAAAATAAGGAATATCGGGATCTGCTAAAGCACTCTCAAATGCCTCACATTTTGGTAACATTGCACTACCGTTTACATGGATATAGTATGCACTGGGAACACTGGGAACTGCTGAGTCACATTTATGAAAGAACTATAGTTTAAAAAAATCACCAAACTCTTCAGAAAACAAATAACTTTCCTAAAGAAATACAATGTACTGTAGGATTCTACATCTCCATAGTTGGTGGAGCATGTTTTATTTCTTCCACATGTAAGGTTTAGGGGTTTATCCACATTAGTTCTTTCTAACTAGCTGTACTTTTTAGAAATTGTTTATTAAGCATTCATAGACACACACTCATATACACACATTAACTTTAAATGATACACAGTTAAAATAAAAACTGCACATTTTTCACTCATTCTCAGTACATTTAATGTAACATTATTAACACATACTAAAAGTTTAATATTTCATGTAAATTAGTATTTTTAATGACATGAAGTAGTTTTTTCTTGCAGAAATAGTTTAATGGATAGGGCAGTCTAATGTGGGCTATAGCAGTAACCATGTTCTCCACACAAAGTAAAGCAAAGAAACGGGAGAGCGTATAACTAAGGTTGCAGCAGTGCATAGAGAACACATCACTCCTAGGTTCATAGGTTCATAGGTAAGTACTAGGCTAGCTGCTCTTGTGGGCCATTTTAAGCCTAGTCAGTTTCTCTTTTTGTGCTCAAATTAACATCTCATTTGGTTAAAGACTGGCCTTACCCATTCCATGATCGATATATATTACCCCTAATGAGAATAACTGGGATCATGCCATAGACAATTGCAGAGGACCTATGCATGGTTAAAGTGTTTAGGAGCTGGATCTGCCTATTAGTAGTACAGGAGGCAGTCCTAGGGTAAATTTTCTGCCCCCCCCATAGATCCAAGTTGCATTTGAATATGGACAGGGATAAACTTTGTTTTATGTGGATGGGGAGTCTGTTCCAGCGCATTGTTATCCTCTGCACGATCTTAACTATCTCTGACCATTTGGGTCACATCTGAAAATAGTACCTCTAAAAAAGAGGGAAATAACTGGCTACTGAATGAATTAAAGACAAAAAGTTATCTCTATGGTATGATGTGCTCAGATATATTTCAATTGTTTTACTTTTGTCATCTTTGAAGCAATATCCTAGTATTTCATCCATGGGAGCAATGCAGGCACTGTAATTTTACTGGCTATAAGATCCATAATTAAATTTGTGGATACAAGATGTTGATATGGCCTTTGTAAAGTCAGTGCATTTGCTAAGTTTTATTTTGAGAATGTTGAAAGCACATTCCTATTAAAGTGCTCAGTCACACTGTATGTATGCACTTTCTCTCTCTCTGTTTTTCTCTTATGGTCGCTTTTTCTGGCTTCCTTGTTGTTTCACAGCCATTCTTTAATTACTTGGACACAGCATGTTCAGTTGGCAGCTTGTGTTTAAGGCTACTTATGCCAAAGATCAGAGCAGGCAGCCAATAAAATATTCCCTGTGCAAGCTGTAAAATAGAACGCATCTACTACCTGTCAAATCATGTATTTTAAACAATGCCCTATTTTATTAGTGCAGTTCAACTTTGAAAGCTGTCAGGCTTGCTTCAGAGTGCATGCCAAAGGTAGAAATAATTGAATAATATGTTAGCTATTTTCCCAAAGAAGTACAGGAGCAGAAAGGAAAATAAAATAACTGTTTTTTAATGTTAATCAGAACTATTATTCCAAAAAGCTTTTTTATCTGATATTGGAGACTAAATGTCGTACATGGGTTATGTACTACTCAGCAGACATTACTGTTTTCATTCTTTGAACACGCTCCTTTAGCCCAAGTAGCTGGCACCATTCCCTACATCTACAAGAACATCTGGTCACTCCTACATGGAAACAGATGAGAATATACGAGAACTAAATTACTCCAAAGTAGAAATATGGTAAAAAGCCAGCACTTTGTTGCAACATATTGGAGCACATTCTTGGCAGGCCTGTTTATTTAGTATGATATATGCTGGCTTTTTTAAATTGCATTGTCTCTGTTTTGATAAAGGAATATGGCAGATAAATAAAAACCTGACAATTTGCGAAAATAAAAATGAGAAGAGACTGCTGAGATAATTGGTGAGGACCTATTTGTTTTTGTTATATATCTTCATCTAGTGTTTTAATTAACTATATAATGATTGTCAGTGCCTTTCCCACAAATTCATTCACATTCAGTGCATATTTTGTTCCATTCTTTTTAGTGTTTGTTAGAGCCCTGCTGCTAAGACAGTGGGCCAAGTTCAGAAATGCTACCATGAGGTGTACACAAGGTATACAATTTGTGGTACCATTTTTATATTGAGAGACAGCCCTACAGCAGTGCTTTTGCACAAAGATCTGCAGCACTAAGTCGGGCCTATCTCCACAGGCATGCTAGATGCTAATAAGGCCCTCCAGAGAAGAGTGATATGATAATTAGCCATGTGTTCTCCCCTATCATTGTCTGCAATAAGGCATTTATACAGCCAACTGATTCAAAGAATTGCTTAGGTGTGTAAATTAGCACATCCACTCCTGGCCACTCGTTAATGAACAGAGCCAAAAAAGTACAGTTTTGTACCTACCATAAATGTAGATGTTCGAGTGTTCACACTGCTGCAGTCATTACACTTGGGTTATCCTGCCATCAGGCGGTCCCGCAGTCGGCCAGAGTTCCAAAGTCTTGGTCCGGCGTCGGTTGCTGTCGCTTCTTCCCTGACGTCAGTGCACCAGGGGTATATAAGATGCATCCAATGCCATTTTCTTCAGTTTTTCTTGACCCAGATGTCAGGTGCCCCCAAGTAGGTAGGCAATACATATTGCTAATAAAACATATATATATAAAATAAAAACAATACCTTCAGTTGCAAGCAAATACACCACATAGGTTGTATAGGATAGAAGGGTATAGATAAGTCCAGCTAGGACAGAGGGGATGGAGGGAGGGTAACCTGGACTGCAGCAGTGTGAACACTCGAACATCTACATTTATGGTAGGTACAAAACTGTACTATGTTCATCGTGTTACACTGCTGCAGTTATTACACTTGGGTAGAATCCCAAAGCTAAGGTTGGGTGGCTGGTCTATAAAGAGTTAGGATTGGCTATGAGGCCCTGCAGAACTGCAGTGGCAAATTCTGCACTGTATTTAGAGTGGCAAGTGGTAATGCTTGGTAAAGGTGTTCACAGAACTCCAAGTTGCACCCTCCAAAATTTCCTTGGTTGGTACTCTTCTGAGAAAGGCTGTTGCTCTGGTAGAATGTGGCCTAATGTTATTAGGGACTGATTTTCCATGCTGTGTGTAGCAGTAACGAATGCAGTGTCCTATCCATTTGGAGATAGCCTGCTTTGAGATAGCCTTGTCCTGTGATCCTGCAGCGCATGCTACAAACAGTTGCTCAGTTTTCCTGAAAGCTTTTGTTTTGTCCAAGTAGAAGCGTAGCTGCCTGTGTATGTCCAAAAAGTGCAGAAGTGTCTCCCCTATATTCTGGGGGTTTGGATAAAAAGTTGGCAAATGGATGGTTTGGTTAAGAGCCACACTAGATACCACCTTTGGCATAAAGGTAGGATTTGTCCTTAAAGAAACCCTGTCCTGATGAAAATTATAAAAGATTCCACTGTCATTAATGCCTGTAGCTCTGAGACTCATCGTGCTGAAGTTACTGCCAGGAGCAGAGCTGTTTTCCATGATAAACATTTTAGATTGGCTGTATTGGCTGGCTTAAAAGGTGGCAGGGTCAGTTTTTCCAAAACAAAATTGAGGTCTCAAGTTGGGGTTGGTGCTCTTCGGGGCGGTCTTATGTTTTAAGCACCTCTGAGGTACTGCTTTAGCAAGGGATGAGAGAATAAAGGAGGATCCATGTTGTAATGTGCTGAAATGGCAGAGGCGTGGATCTTAATTGATGAGAAGGATAGGCCTTTGTCCAGCATCTCAGTTAAGTATTGTAAAATCTGAGGAATGTTTGGGACAAGAGGGTCAAGGCTTTGAGCCTGGTTCCAGGCACAGAATCTCATCCATTTTTCTGAGTAAGATTTCCTTGTGTTAGGCCTCCTGGTCTCCAAAATGACATCCATAACAGCTTTAGAGAGAGGTGTTGCATGGTTGACTAATGAATCTGCCATGTAGCTAGGTTTAGGGTCTTGAGCTGACCGTGAAGGATCTGATTGTTTTGTTGAGTCAGAAGGTGTGAAATTTGCGGCAAAATCCATGGTGGGCCTTGAGCTAAGTTCTTTAAGATTGGGTACCAGTGCTGGCGTAGCCAGTCTGGAGCAATCAGGATCATCTGTGTTTTTTCTTGTCTGGCTTTTAGGAGTACCTTTGAAAGGAGAGGCAGGGGTGGGAAGGCATAAACTTTTAGGCTTTCCCAGCTGAACGAAAGAGCGTCCACTTTCCATGCTTGTGTGTGGTAAGTCCTTGTGCAGAATTTTTGTAGTTGGCAATTCAGTGGGGAGGCAAAAAGATGTATGTCTGGGCATCCCCATTTTTGCGTTACCATGCTGAAGATTTGTGGATTCAATTTCCATTCGTGAGGGTCCATGATATTTCTGCTTAGATCGTCTGCCAGAGTATTTTTCTTTCCTGGCAGGAATTGTGCTTGCAGATGAACTTGATAAGTTAGAGCTGTGTTCCATAAGGTCATGGCTTGCCTGCATAGGGGATAAGAATGAGTGACCCCTTGCTTGTTTATGTACCACATTACTGTGGTGTTGACTGTCTTTAATAATAATTGTCCTGGATGCAGAAGGTCCTTGAAAGCTGTTAGGACATTTTGAACAGCCAACATCTCTTTTTGATTGATGTGAAGATGCAATTGGTCTGTGGTCCACTTGCCCTGAATACATTTTCCTGCCATGTGTGCTCCCCAGGCATAATCCGAAGCATCTGTTGTTAGAGTCTGCCTGGCTGTGGGTAGAGTGAAAGGCTGACCCTTGTTGAGGTGACATGCCTGTGCCCACCATCAAAACTCCTGTTGTAGGCAGGGAATTATTGGTATTACTGCTTCTAAACTGTGAGTGTTGAGTCCAAACACTTTTTAGGTACCATTGTAGTTTCCTCATATGCAGTCTGGCACATGGAATTCGTAGTATGCAGGATGCCATGAATCCCAGGGCCTGCAGAATTTTTCTTGCAGGGAGATGGGACTTTTTTGCCAGTAATTGAAAATACTGAGTCAGTTGTCCTTGTTTGTCTGGCATGAGATAAGCCATCTGGGCCTTTGTATTTAAGCTGGCACCCAGGAATATCATCTGTTGTGAGGGCACTAGTTTGGACTTCTTTTCGTTTACTGTGCACCCTAGAGAAATTAACCTTTTTACAAACGTCAGATGCTTTAGAAGAATGTCCTTTCTCTCTGCTTGAATGAGGCAGTCATCCAGGTATGGATATATTTGAATTCCTTTTTGTCTGCAAAATGCAATTACTGATGCCAGGCACTTTGTAAAGACCCTGGGCACAGTAGATAAGCCAAAGGGCAGTGTAGAGAATTGGTAGTGCATTGTACCAGCTTTGAATCTGAGGTATCTTCTGCAATCTTGTCTGATAGGGACATGCAGGTATGCCTCTTTGAGGTCCAAAGTAACAAGCCAAGCCTTCTAGCAAAGCATGGGAAGAAGCTGCTGTAGTGTCAACATTTTGAATTTTGGAACATCCAGGTAAGTATTTAGAGTTGAAAGGTCTAGTATGGGTCTCCAGGCTTTGTCCTTTCTGGGGACCAGGAAGAGTCTTGAGTAAAATCCTTGCCCTTGTTCCTGCTGTGGTACTTTTTGAATAGCTCTCATGTCCATGAGGGCTGAAATTTGTTTTTGAGCCTCTGCCCATTGATTTTGTGGCAGGTGTGGCATTCCTTTTAGCCTTGGTAAAGTGTGAAAGTGGAACCTGTAACCTTGAGACACAATATTCAGAACCCATTTGTCTTGAGTGATTGTTTGCCAATTTTGAAAGAAAATTGCTAGTTTTCCCCCTAAGGGGGCTGCCAAAAGGGAAGTGCTTGGCATACAAAGGGGGAAGTCATTGGGACTGTTTCTTGTAAGGCTGAGACTTGTCCTCACCTCCTTTTGGGGTAGAGGTACCCCACTGTCGTTGTCTGTTAGAGCCTTGGGGTTGAGATCTGCCTCTTGGGTGTCTGTATCTGCCTCTCTGTGGCCTGACACTGGAAAGGACCAATTCTTTGTAGGCCAATTTCTGCTAAATCGAGGTGGCTGTACCTGTAAGAAATCTTTGACTGTTTGCATAGATTTAGCTTTATCCTCCATTTTGTTTAACACCTCTTCTGCCTTAACACCAAACAAGGTATCATGCTGTAAAGGAGCATCCAATAATTTTGCCTTAACATGATCAGGTAAACTCTGTTCTTTTAACCAAGCATGTCTTCGAATCACAGAACCTGTAACTGCGGCTCTACAAGAGGCCTCTAAAGAATCAAAACTACATTGCAGAGTATGTTTTCCCACCTGTTCAACTGCATGCAATAAATCCTGCATTTCTTTATAATCAGGAGCTCCTGAGCTTGCAAGCATTTTCTGTTTTAACTGAGCCATTAAATATTGTTGGTACTTAAGCATGTGAAAATGGCAATTTAAAACCCTTACTGCTAAAGTTGCAGAAGTGTAAACTTTCTTCCCCCATCTATCCAATGCTCTAGAATCTCTGTCAGAGGGGACTGTATTTTTTGCAATGGAAGCCTTAACCCCTTTGGGACCCTGGGAAATGGTTTCTGGGTCAGCAGAAGGGTTTTTATAAAGAAACTTGTGAGAGTCAGGGACTCTGTAATACCTATCTGGCTTGGCTGGTGCAGTGGGCAAAGAATCAGGAGATAAGCTGTATTCAGAGAACACATCATCTACAATATCTAACACAGGCAAAATAGCCAGGGGCCTGTGCTGAGGCAATAAAAGGAAGTCCCTGAGCCTTTTCTTGGATTCTGAATAATCCTGACTTTCCCAATGGAAATGCTCCCTCATGGTATGTAAAATGTCACCAAAAGAGTAATCCTCAGGAGGAGAGGCTGAAGGGATAGATTCTTCAGCATCAGAGTCCTCATAGGGGGGTAGAGAGTATCCCTGGTCTGAAGAGGAATCAGAGGAAATGGAAACCTGATCAGAGGAATCATAGTCTGTATCTTGCCTAGGCCTTTTCTCAGGAGGGGGATGGGAACCCCTGATTAGAGTAATGAGGTCTTCGGTCTTAGGCATGGAGGACTGTCCTTGCTTCTTTGTCTTTAATGGTGTTTTTGTCTTGGTTGTTGCTTTAATGGTAAGTTGTGAAGGTCTGAAAACACCCTCAGAAGCCGATGCCTGCTCAGCGGCTCTGGACCCATCTGAGGGATTAGTTTCCATAGGTCCAGTACCTTGAGTTTCCAGAGGCCTAGTTGTCTCCACGTGGGAATCGGAGGCGGCCTGTGGCTCTGAGGTAGAGGGGGTCAGGGGCTGCGAAAGCACCTCACCAAGAACCGGTGACTGGCCTAGAAGAGGCTTCGTCATCGGTTTTGGACCTCGGATGTCTGTCTTTATCCTTGTCTTTGCGTTTTTTTAAGAATTGCAGTCATCGGTTGTTCCAACAGCATAGTATAATTGAACTTTCGGCCAAAGTAGTGCAAAGCAAAATCAAAAGAGTGTTTTATAGTGGGTTTGTTAAATCTAGCACAAAACCGACAACTAGTGGCATCGTGATCAGGGCCTAGGCATGGAATACAGTAAGAGTGGAAGTCCTTATGAGGTATTTGCTTCTCACAAGAAATACAATTATTAACTTTTTCTGACATCGGTCTGAGGCAAGAAAATAGTTTCCCCAATGGGGTACTTAGCTTTATTGAAGACTTCGGATCTGAAATTCGACTTAAAAAATCTCAGGAGTTGGCCGACCGGCACTTGCAAACTGCTTTTGCTTTGGGCACCGTGCGGCAAGAAAGGCTGGAGAAAATGGCGTTGGATGCAACTTATATATCCCTGGCGCACTGACATCAGGGAAGAAGCGACAGCAACCAACGCCGGACCAAGACTTTGGAACTCTGGCCGACTGTGGGACCACCTGACAGCAGGATAACCCAAGTGTAATGACTGCAGCAGTGTAACACGATGAACATCCTTATGCTCAACTACTGTAGTAGAGATAAGTGCTGGGAAATTTAGCAGGCAGGTAGTGTTGGGTGTTGGGTGTGTGTATGCATGTGTATTAGTGGGGTTACACATGTGAGTATTTGAGTGTGTGTCTGAGGGGAGGCACAACTCTCAACCTCTTAGCACAGGAAATCTGGACAAAGCTTAAAATAATAGGGGGACAAAGCCCCAAAATTAAAGACAGATTTTAAATCTTGTTCTTATAAACTTAGAAAGTTATTAGATTAACAGGATTTGTGTTAGCATGCATTTTATAAAGGATACAGAGTCTGAAACTCAAAATGTATGTCATTATTTAGTGACTTCAATCCTGAGTGATTTGTAAGGAAACCACAAATTTATGAGGAACAGACCAAAAATATGGGGCAAAAATCTATGCATTCTGTGAAAATCTGGACTGGTGAGAGGTGTGCTAGGAGATCACAGTAGGTGGGTAGGTTAGGTGCATGGTCATGAGCGTGTGTGTGTGGGTGTGCGTGTGTGTGTGTTAGGGTGAATGGCTGAGTGTCTCCCTGAGTGTGATGTGATGGGAAGAGGGCTGTGTGTGTGTGTGTGTGTGTGTGTGTGTGTGTGTGTGTGTGTGTGTGTGTGTGTGTGTTGGGAGAGATGACATATCCCCACACTGAACAGTAAATCCTGCAACATTCAGGGGAATCATTAGACACCAAGGGAGACACTGAAGATGTGAGTCAGGGAAGCACTAACCACCAGGCATTGCATTTTTATCTTGTTCCTTAACAGCACTTAGACATAATTTGGGTTGGGGGAAAAGTAGATGTCAGGGATATTGTATGTAATGAACCTTAAAAGCACTTAATTTAAAAAAAAAGTGAGCAGGAAACCTCTAGACCCCAAGGATACTATAAATAGTGTACCTTACATGCACTAAAAAGGATTACAATCCTGTATCCTCCCTCCTCCCACAGAAGATATTAGTCCTCTGTACCACCATTAGACAATAGGGATATAATATCAGTAATAAGAAAGGCTTGGGGAAAAAATGAATTTACAAAATGGGACAAAAAGGCTTTGAACCAGACACCCTTGCCATGTGAAACCTCAGCATTAACTCATTGGACTGATTTTTAACATATAATGTGCCTATCGAGCATCATGCAATGCCTGCAACAGTTTGTGAGTTACAAGGGAGAGGGACAGCGAACATAAAACATACCTCTTAATCTCATAGTGCAAGATATTTAGACAAAGCCAAAATGAATGGTGGAGCAAATACATGCAATTAGGGAAGGCTTTCCAATGGGAAAGATGAACAACTGCAGTAGGAGGAGCTCATGTTCAATATTTATAATTATGTTTATTATAGGTGTATATTGTCAAGTTCTCTTAACAGAGCTAGCTTTTCAAAACACAGGTATACCCACAAAATGTTAAGTGAACAATGATAATGGACATCAGCTGTGTATTACAACCCTGTGTTTCTTATGCTTAGTCAAACACTCTGCTTGGACTGTGCTGACAAGGTCATAACAAGGACAAAATATGTATATCCACAGCTAGTGGGGTTTGGCTTTATTGGTCTGAAATTGTCCATTAAAACAATGAAACAAGTCATGGTCATTCAGAATCACCAATTAGCTGAATCACCTGATGTTCATAACGGTCATTTGAATATATCCCATGTACCTCTGATACAAGAGGTTTGGGCAGTCATTTGGTGGAAGTTCTAGCTTTGCTGGAATTTTCATTTTGTTTTTACTGATTGGTTTTTCAGTGACCTTCTCACTTATTGTTTTAGCTTTTTAAAACACAAAGCCACCACATGACATAATATAAAACATCATATAACCTAAAAAAGTCACATGATTAAAAACATTAGTGTTTTAACCTTTTCTTTTTTAAAAAGGCTACAAAATCTTCCCTATTATTAAGTCCAGGTGGATGGCAAGCATTTAACTTTACTTGCCAAGAATATTCTCTCCATCCTAGTTCATTTTTAGCATTAAATAACTTGTCATACCGCTTTATTTCATCTAATACTAGAAATTTAAAATGAACTTTGCATCTCTGTCTTTTGTAATGCTTAGCTAAAGCATTTTTTCATCACCAATAATCACAGCATGTTTATGTTCATACATATGTCTATATAATTCTCTAGATGTACAACCTACACAAAATGCAGAACATGGCATACACTTCAAGAAGTAAACCACAAATCTTGATTTACATGTATAGTTACTACTAACAGTATATGTATGCATCTGAAGCCTTATCTGCAAAGCCATGGAAAGGATCATAATGGATCTCATAAATAAAGACATAGGGAATTTGCAGACTCTGGATCAAACCCAGTTTGGCTTTGTCAAAGGCAGATCATGCCTTCTAAACTTGGTTGACTTCTTTGAAACGGTCACCAAGGCCATTGATGAGGGTAAGGCAGTCCATACAGCCTACCTGGACCTAGCAAAGGCCTTCGATACAATACCCCACTCGGGTATCATTGAAAAACTCATCAGCCTAAAGGTAAACCCATACGTCACAAGATGGGTTGCAAACTGGCTGAGTGACAGAACCCACAGGGTCAGAGTTGCTGGCGCCATGTCAGACTCAATGCCTGTCACAAGTGGTGTCCCACAGGGCTCAGTCCTGGGCCCACTCTTGTTCGCATCTACTTCTCAAGTACAAGCAAACACAGGAGGGTTATGGCTGACCAAGTTTGCAGATGACTGCAAACTGGGCCATAGTCGAAAACACATCTGACACAGATATCCTTCAGAAGGGCCTCACAGAAACGGATAACTGGTGCCAGAGCCATGGCCTAAAGTTAAATGCCAAAAAATGCATAGTCATACCCTTCGGGAAAATCAAGGTTACCCCTAGCTACCATATAAGAGGCAATCCACTGAGCACAGAAGAAGTTATCAGGGACCTGGGGACCCAGGTTGACAGTAACCTTTCATTCGACACTCATGTTGCTAAAATAGTTAGGAAGACCTTCTACACTGCCCACCTGATCATGAAGGGATTCACATCTAGATCAAGGGAGGTCATAGTCTCCCTGTACTCATCACTCATCAGACCAATGATTGAGTACAATGCCCCATTTGGAATCTATCTGACCCGACACTTGCAGCAGCTGGAGAGGCCCCAAAAGTTCCTCACCAAAAGGATAAAAGGTCTCAAAGATATGTCTTATGCTGCCCGGCTGAAAGAACTCCAGCTCTATTCAGTCGCCCGCCTGCTCAGAGGTGACCTGTGCCTGACATACAAGGCCATGTCAAACCCAGATTTGATGAACATGCTTCACCTCAAAAAATCGAAATCTCTTAGAGCCACAAGGGCAGGAGACCTAAACCTAGACACAGCTATTAATAGGACGTGCTGGAGGGATAGATTCATCACCCAAAGACTCCCTATGCTGTGGAACAAAATCCCAGTATATGTGAGGCAGAGCACCTCGCTGGCTTTGTTCAAGAGGAATCTTGACCAATGGATGGGAGATCGCAGATATACCCCAGGGATTACCTCAGTGCCTCTGCTCAACAGAGGCACTGCAAAATAATGGGCATAGTTTCTCCAAACTAAAGGGGTGGCGTAAGCCACAAAACTATGGGCTAGGCTTGTAAATGCCCTCGGGCAGATAGCCTAGTATAAACCTATGAACCTATGAACCTATGAATTACAGACAAGCACTGTGCATGGCCACTCATCATGGAAATTCACTTATCACAATGCAGCAAACTTTTCTGAATCCTAGCATATGTGTTGAATTCAAAAACATGCATATAAGCTACTCACAAACTTTTGCTCTATGCTGCTCTTGTAAGTCTTGGAATTGCAGCACAAGTACTACTCCTCAAAGCCCAAATAGTACTACAGTAATACTGTCTCTAAATACCACCTTTCAAATAAGTTTGCAATTTGTTATATTATAAGGGCAATTTCAATGCCTTTTTGGTTCCTACATAAAATAAACTCAACAAGACATAACTGTTCTTAGGGGAAACAAGTACCTAGCTGCTCAGTGCAACCTTCTTGGGTCAGTAGCAGTGACAGCCATAAAAAACGTAGATGGATCATTCCGCAAAGGTCAGTGTTTTCCTTTTCCAAATGAGTTGTTACTACAATACTAGGTTAATTGTTTGTCTTTGTTGAAAGTAGTTACATGACAAACACTTTGATATCTGGTAGAATCATATTCTAGTGAAGATATATAGTGATCTGAAAGCTGTACTTTTTCATTGCTTTTAATTACAAAAGGAAGAAACCGACTGATTTTTGATTATTTTTTGTGACGATCTATATATAAGAGCTTATAATTGCAGAGATAAATAAATGGATGTTTTATGAATGTTTCTATGACAATCTAAATCTATGTTAGTCTTTGTTCTTCTGCCCTAACATTGAAATGATGGAAAGCATCACTTCAGGGAAAAATCTTGTTTTTGTGTTCTAATGTTATAACAATTCATTATGTTTAAGATTTTAACATACGCTGTATTTGCCCCTCTGATAATTGAAGGTTTTAGTTTGTTTAATACTAAGGGCCAGTTTCCCCTATTTTGGGATTCATGTAACACAATATGATCAACATGTTTAGGCATCAGTCTGTACATTATATTCAATATGTATTTTACCCACATAAACAAGCGAACAACTGCATATTGAATGTTTATAATCTACAATTATTGGAGAATTTTTTTCTGTTGTAGCTGCTTAGCAGAGATAAAATGGTTTAGCCCATCACAAAATACATACTTTGCTCCAGTGTTATTGTAGAGCAACATAGTAATGCAAAGATGTATATATTTTATGTTTTATCAAGTGGAATCTGATTGCAGTTTGCAAGCCCTTAGGTTACTGCAAATGTAAAACTGCAAGGAAATATCCTCTGAGTCATAAAAGTGAATGTGTAAATGAACGGATATTTTACCACATTTTTCATAAGATATCCTTGAAAACCAATTATAAACTAAAACAATGAATAATAGACACATTTTTAAGGGCAGAAGTTGTTTATTTTATGCCTAGTGGCATTTTCTATAAAATATTTTATAACATAAAACAAAAATCTGATACATGCCATACCTGGCTTTTGTCAAAAAAATGTGAAAAGTATGTAGAAGGATGTATTCATGTATTTATTTAGAAGTTATGTTTTGGCATTTGCTTTCATAACATGACAGACCCTGAAATATGTTCCTAGCCACTTCACTTCAGTCTTGGTGATAGTTAACGATTTTCGCATACTTCACCATATGTTGCACTGTTCCATTATGTAGCTATTACTAGTTGACAAGCATGATGCATTGTCCGAGCAAATGTGAAGGAAAACAAGTGTGGTCAGGTTCTTTTTGTTTGCTGATGGTGGATTTTTGCAGGCAAATGTCTGCCAGAAAGATAGATGTCTATGTCTACACTAAAAGGATACAGCCCATTTTCATAATTATTGCAGATGTACACTTGGACAGTTTGTAATATGAAGGTGGTCAATGTATTGCAATATTTTTATTTATTGCAAAGGTAATGGATATATATCTGCAAGGTGGAAACAAATACTATACAACTTCCTTGGATTTGTGAAGCAAAAATAGATTTTTTCAGACACCTGTAATCCAAAGTAAAAAGAAAAAGAAAAAAATAGATAAACTGTAAAAATGGCAGGTTAAGAAGCTTTATTCACAATAAGAGACAGCATTTTCACCCTTCACAATAAATAGGGCTTCATCAGAATAAAAACATAGACCATCTTCACCCTTATATATTAGCCTCAATAATGTAACAACTAACTAAATGTCTTAATCAATTGACCTAATTAAAATCTTAACGCAATAAATAGCAAAGCAAACCACCATTTCTAAACAATACAATTAGTTAAAAACTTTTCTTGTATGTGTTTCACCTAAGTTAGGTTAAGTAAAACCTCAATACACAGTCATAACGTATCATTATACAAAAGAAAAAAAGTCAGTTAAAATTGCAATAAATTAAACAGACATAGCCTGCAGTTTTAAAATTCACATAAGAAAATGACTATCATTAATTCCTGGTTTTACCATGGGGTTTAACCTCAGTTGCATAGCATTTCCCTGCATTCAAACAGACTGTCACTATCACCACCTCTATCATTATTTTCTACTTTGTTAATGACAAAAAACAAAAACCTTTTAAAACGACAGCATTCTTTTGAGTGTCTTTATAAGCATTACTATCCTTTTTGTTTTTGTTGTCTGTAGAATGTTCACCAATGCTGTCCTTCAATTTCCTGATTGTTTTGCCCACGCAAAACTCCTGACAGGTCATACACGTAGGCAGATATACCACTTTTTTCACATTACAATTACATCACACTGGGCAACCAATTGCATGGCCATAATTATTAGCCATAGCACAAGTACTGTCATTGAAGAATTTACAAAACTTACTAGCCCCACATTTGGACATATGTGCATTTGGTGGATTTTTACTAAAAACATTTGAGTACTCCAAAAAGTTTTTCAGATTTTAACCTCTGTGGTTACCCCAAGTGTTTCCTTGATTTCAGGGATAAAAAACTATGCTCCAATGCATTTTAATTAATGCCACTATATTGGGAGTGCCATGACTATGTTTAATCATCATTGTACCTGTTCTCTTATGTTGAGAAACAATAGTCTGATTGTTAACATTTACTGCGAGTTGACGTCCTACAGTTAAAATAGACACAAACCTCATCTGCCTGTTTTTAATGCTTCTTTCCTCAATGTATTTAGTAGGTTAGTTGAATACCCTCTAACGTTAAAAAATTATATTAAATTCACCATCTCCAGTGTAAATTTTTTGCTGTTACTAATAAGTCTAGATATCCAAACAATCTGCTCCTTTAACATACTCTTCTTTTGGGAAAAGAGGAAACAACTATCAAAATGCAAAGATGAGTTGGAGTAGGTTTTCTTTCAGAATATATTTGACTCCAGTAGGCCAGTGCTGTGGTACTGGTACAGGAATATGTCCAAATAATCAATAGATGTCTGGTCAAATTTAAAAGTGTACTTTAAAAGAGAAGATGTACTGTGTATATAGTCAATGAAGTTTGGGATGTCACCCTTCCAAAAGATCAATATATCATCCAAAAATCAAAACTAAAATAAAATTTGTTCATTGAAAGGGGATAAAAATAGATAGGTTTTCTCCCACTTGGATAAAACTAAATTTATATAAATGGGTTCACACCTTGCCCCCATTGCAACCCCTGAAATCTGTCAAAACAATTCTCCATCAAAGTACATGAACTTGTATAAAACCAACACCATAAAGTCCACTAAAAGGTTTAGTTTACTATTTAAGATTCCCGCATTACCACTTAAAGCACCCTGAAGCAATTCTAAACTAGCAGTATGGGATATGACTGAAAATAATGGATGGCATCTGTAATCAAAAAATATATTCTTCATGAAAGCTTAAACCTCTAAGGGAGTCCAGCAAATGTCAGGAATCAAGTAGGATGAAGGGTTTGTTTTGTATTGTGGGTTATACTCAATTTTGTTATTTTTCAAAAATTCTAGGTGTGTAAGGTTTCGTAACAGTCAAATATTTTAAGTCAGAGGTGAGCTGCTTTAAACAAAGTCTCTCTTCAGGTGACACATTATCAACATAGAAATACCCTTTCCTTAGTAGATTTCTAAGTTTACCATCATAAACATGTTCACAGTTGAAATAAGTGGATGTGAAGTGGGGATAAAGGTACTTTGTCTTCTCATGGGGCAACCTGTATTACAAACGGAATTGTTAACCAAAATACATTTTTAAATTAAGTTGCCTCATACAAAGTCTATGACTAGTAAGCACACAAGCAATATCTGTTTTTAAAGATGGAACAAACGTAAAGCCTTTTTCAATAAGGTATCATGACCCTGTGTTAAATTAAAGTCATTCAGATTGTACACATTAAAATTCTTGCACAATAGTTTTCTTCAAGTCTGTTGTTAAAACAGTTCAGATTCATCTCCTTTTGGATCTTTTCTTGTTCCATTTGTGAAGGTAAACTTAGATATCTACTGAGGAAAGGGTTTTTCTATGTCGATAACTTGTCACCTGAAGAGAGACTTGGTTTGAAACAACTCGCATCCAAAAGGGACATTAGGATTATAAAACCTGACAATGGTGGGGGGTTTGTTCTAATGAATTATTGGGATTATTCATACAAGTTGAAATTCTGAATGATAGTGCTACATATTGTATCAAAAAACTAGAGCCACGTAGCTTATAAGAAGATAGACTATGTGTTGCTTGATGCTTTTTGTCAAGTGGAGATTGATCAGACTGAGTAAGAATACTTGACTGTCATGAAAACTTACACACTTATGATTTTTGCATTGCATAAATCGACAAAAATGAGTATGACCCAGCTCTCAGACCGACTGTGGTGGCAAAAGGTTCAAAGACTGAGCCTTTAGTGGCTTATATTGATTTTCACTGTAAGCACCTAATATAAAACAAACCTTAAATGCTAAGTGTTTCCTGGCATTTGTTGGACTCCCTCAGTGGTTTGAGTTTTGATGAAGAATATTTTTTTTACTATAGATGTCATCAATTTATTTTCAGTCATACCACATACTGCTGGTTTAGAATTGTTTCAGGGTCTTTAAGTAGTAATTATGGAATGTCAAACAGTAAAGTAAACCTTTTAGTGGACTTGATGGAGTTGGTTTTATACAACAAGTCCATGTACTTTGATGCATAATTCGTTCAACAGATTTTGGGGGGTCGTAGTGGGAGCAAGGTGTGCACCCATTTATACAAATTTAGTTTAATCTGAGTGGGAGAAAACTTATGCATTTTATCCCCTTTCAAGGAACAAATTTTATCTTATTTTTAGATTTTTGAATGATATATTGATCCTTTGGAAGGGTGACCAAAGTGACATCCTAAACTTCATTGCTTATTTACACAATACATCTTCTTTTATGGTTCGCTTTTAAATTTGATTGCACATCTATTGATTACATGGACATATTCCTGTACAAGAGCCACAGCCCTGGCCTGCTGGAGCCAAATATATTTCAAAAGAAAATATACTCCAACTTATTTTTGTGCTTTGATAGTTGTCACCCCTTTAACCAAAACAAGAGTGTGGAAAAGGAGCAGATGATTTGGATATCTAGACTTATTAGTAACAATGAAAAATTTACACTGGAGATGGGGAAGTTAATAGAAATGTTTAAAGTTATCCAACTAACCTATTAAATAAATCGAGGAAAGACATCATTAAAAATAGGCAGACCAGGTTTTCGCCTATTTTAATTGTAGGACATCAATCTGCAGTAAATGTTAGGAATCAAACTACTGTTTCTGAACGTCAGAGAATGGGTGCCATGGTGGTTAAATACAATCATGACACTCTCAATATTATGGCACTTAAAATGTATTGGAATGTAATTTTACCCCACAAATCAAGGAAACACTGGGGATAGCCCTCAAAATATAGTGCTGGCCAAATTAATAGAAATCTGGTTTTTATTGTTTTTATTTTTGTTTTTATTGTTATTTCACTCTATAACTCAATACGAGTATATGAAATGATAAACAATATAATTCTTGTTATAAGAGAAAATGTTCTAACACAATGTTCTAATATTTTGTGAATGATCTTTTGGCCATTATCAAGGATTTAGCTCGTTGAGGCATAGGACAAACGAGTTCATGGCAATCTTCAGTCATAGAACCATTAGGCACCCAAGCTGACATGAGTTCTTCAATCAGTTGTTGCTTGTTTGTTATGGTCTTTTTCTTCATCTCTGACTTCAGAATAGCCTACAGGTTCTCTATTGGTTTCTGATCTTGGCTGTTACCCAGCCATGGTAACACTTCAATTCCATCGACCTCAAGGAAGCTTGTTATTTGTTAACATTTGTGACATGGGGCACCATGATGCATGAAGTTGAAGTCCCCTGTCCCAGAAAAATCCCTTCTTCTTTGTCCAGCCTCAGAGATGAGGGAGCAGATGTTGCTGTAGAAGAGTTCTGTTCTGTTCCTGCTTCATGTTTCCCCTGAACAATGTAGAGCTGGCCTGTTCCAAAGATGCGCATAATTCTCCACATCATCACTTGAGTGGGGTGCTTGACACACTGAAAGATACAATTATCCCTTATCTGCTCTCCAGATTCTCATTAGACATATTCTACTTGCTGATCCAAACACTGTATTCTGCTCTTGTCACTGAAAACAACTAATTTCCAATCTTCTTCGAAACTCTTTCATGCAGCGCAGTCTTTTTGCCTTCATTTGGTATGAAAATGTCTGTTTCTTCAGAGGTCTGCTTGAAGCCCAGCATCCAGAAGTCTCCATCAAACAGTTCTGGAACTCACTGTAACACCCTTCAATTGTATTCTGTTTCTTCCGAATTTGGCTGACAGATGGCTGATTAACTCCTACCTCTTTGATGATTTTGATCCAGGAACACCTTCTTTGAGCAGAATCTCAACTTTTGCATGCTTTCATGGTATTGAGTCAGACAATTTATCCATTTTTAAGTCAATGGAGCTGCATCATTATGACATTATTTCTCTTTAAGTAAGTAACATGTAGTAAGTTCATGCTAAACAGCTTTTTCTTAAAGAATTAGCATATTGAAATGATGTGAATTTCTGAAAAAGCCAGACTGAAACTCATCAAAGAAACTAAGAAATTTCCATTATTTGTTGATATTTCTATTAATTTGGACAACACCAATTGTAGATTACAGCAGGCATTACAACCTGCGAAACTTGTTGGAGTACTCAAATGTTTATGGTAAAAATCCATCAAATGCATGTGTGTCCAAATGTGGGGCTTGTAAGTTTTGTAAATTTACCAATGATGGTCCTTATGTTACAGTCATTAATTATGGCCATATGATTGATTGCCCAGGGCGATATAATTGTAATGTGAAAAAAAGTGACATACCTGACTACATGTATAACCTTTCAGGCCTTTTATGTGGGTAAAACAATCAGAAAATTGAGGGACCACATCGATGAACATTCTAGGGACATCAGAAACTAAATGGTTAGTAGTGCTTTATACAGACATGGTAAACGCCATGGTAAAAGCAGGAATTAATGATAGCTGTTCTCTTATGAGAAATTTAAAACTGCAGGCTATGTCTATTGAATTTATTGCAATTTTAACTTAATTTTTCTTTTGTATAATGATTTATTGTGACTGTGTTTTAAGGTTTTTACATTGCTGAACACTGATGAAACACATACAGGAAAAGATTTTAACTACTTTGTATTGTTTAGAAATGGTGATTTACTATGTTATGTATTGCTTTAAGTTTTTAAATAGGTTAAATGATTACAGCATTTGGTTGGGTGTTAAATTATTGAGGCTAATATATAAGGGTGAAGATGGTCTATGTTTTTTACTCTGATATAGCCCTATTTATTGTGAAGGGTGAAAAAGCTAAGTCTCTGGTTGTGAATAAAGCTTACGTGAAGAATGCGAATCAACAGCTCAGTAGTTGAAACAGGTAAATTTGTATTTGAACATTTGCCTTGTATATTTTCTGGCAAATGTTGTTAGGATTTACATAATGATATTTAAAACAGTATGAGTATTGTATTAGTACAAGATGCTTTTACTATCTAGTGTTTGTTTTGAAAAATGTTTATACACAGTATCTCTTTTAATTTATATAGTGGGTGATTTAATCACAAATTACCACTGAGTGCACAACTAGCTGGTTGGTGTATTTTTGTCACATGTTTTTTAAAAATACGGTATTTAAATACGGATGCTTGTATTTATTCTGATCTGAAGAAGTTATTACATTTGCTATAACGAAAAGTGTTTCATTAAACCGTTTGAATTTTACTGGATTATCTTGCTTGCTTGTGTCTGGATTGGTGCCTACTGAGCTGTCGATTCGCATTCTTCATGTGAATAAAGCTTCTTAAACTGCCATTTTTGCTGTTTCTCAGACTTTTTTCATTTTTACTTTGGATTACCAGTATTTGACCACTGTGTCAAACATTCTTGATATGTCTCAGACTCTTCATCATTGACATCTACTCTGCCCATTGGGCTATGGGTTTGGTTTCCCATTCAGAATACCATTTTGCTTAATTTTACTTTATTTTGTACAGTTGTCAGCATGCACATGGTTCTTTTTTTATGAGGTTTATTTATTTATTTGTTTAATTCAGTTTAACTGGGTAAATGAACTCATCAAGTGACACTTTTTAGTCACACCGCAGTCTACAAAAGCAAAAAGAGGACAGTTACCACTTGTATTGCAAGCTGCATAGCAATTCAAATAGTAGTAATAATCAGTGTAACAAAATGACAAAATTGTATACTGACTGTAACAAAATTACAATATTGTAAGACATAGTATCAAAGGATGCAATATTTGGGAAAAACAGCTTAAATAATAAATACTTTAATGTTACAGATATGTACAATATGTACAAATGAGTGAAAGATAATGATAAAGCCAGCTAGGTTCAAATATTTCAGTGCTAATCTCATTTTGGCACTCTTCAATGACAAGGTCGATGCTCTGTACAACAGTCAGTAATGTCTCTTTAGACTGTTGTTAGAATCTTTTTTTCTTTTTTTCTTGCTGGCTTATACTTTGTAAAACCCCCAATAATGTTTCTTTAATTTGCTCATAATCTTTTGCCTTCTATTGCTCTGGTCACTTCCAGATCAATGAGCTTCTTCATGATTACACTGTTGACCCATTCATTCTCCCAGGGGTGGGGGCGATAGTCCTATTACCCATTTGCTCCATTAACACTGAAGATCAAGCACAGCAGAATATCTGCCACCTTCTATGTAGGGATTAGAGGTTACTCCTTATGACCCTATATTCTTCTGCACAATGTCTACTGATGTAGATAAATAGAGAATTGTGAGGGAATGTCACCCACTTTGATGAGTGATGCAACCCTCAGAGATCCTGTCCCTCATTTCACAAGTGCCTGCACATGGTGTGCAGAATCTGCTGGGGATTGTAATGTGAAGTATGTACCCCAAATATTTTCATCCAGCCCCATCTCCCCAAGAGAAGTGAGCAGGCATAACCTATTCATTTGTCTCTGTCCTGTACAAGTTCCTCTTGTGCCAAGGCTACTAATCAAATCCAGATCACCAGCACCCTAATCAGGGCTGTATTACTGTGTATCTCAGAGTAGACAACTGACAATACTTTTTGCCTTGACTCAAGCACTGTATGCTATAACTCTGTTTTGGAATCCTGTAACAGGCAGCTACATTTAGAAGTACAGGAGATAATGCTCTGAAAATATAGCTTTTTCCAGAAGAATAATCCAGGGACTTTACAGTTATTTCAGTTATACTTTTTTCTATCATGTTCTGCTCATTTTGAGTTGATTTCTTACAGGAATAGTACTTGCCAACGACAGTGAAATAGTCTGTTTGAATGTTTATGATCTTTAAATTATTTGGGACCATTGATAGCAAAATCTCAGATGTATCTTTCTATTGTTGCTGTTAATTTCTTAGGTCTTGTTACTAATCTGGAATGATTTCACTTGCATGTATTATTTGAAACCCTGCTTTTAAAACATAAAAACAGCTTTGCTGGTGTGTAAAGTGCTGTGTATTTTTTTTTTTGCAGAGAAATGGTAAAATAAACTACTTTATTAATTAATTGACACCCTGGAAATGTTATTCTTTTAAGAGTAAATGAATGTTATAACATTATGGAAACTGTATCTCTTTATGAGATGATGAAATATAAAAACATGAATGGTAGTGGGCTTTTTGACCTGCGTTCAATAAACAAGGTTTTGTTTTCTAGACCAGATAAAATAACATATGACCAGAAAGCCATACTCTGGGATTCAGAAACCTTTGCCACATTGCAATAAGCAATTCAGAATGAAGTGCAACCATGTGCTGGGTGAGTGCAATTCAGAGACTTGAGTATTATGAATGGTGTATGCTGAGCAACAGAGCTGTACACAGTGTAGGGTAATGGCTACATAAGCAGATGTTAATCAGCAGCAGCAATGGAATGAGGGGTGCTGTGAACGTAACAAGGGTGATCAACATAGCAGACTAACTCAGAAGTGTATAAAGACTGTGTGATTGATTCTATCAAAACCATTACACAGATGGGACAAGCAATCCCTGAGGTCATCCATCACACACTGCATTATCTGTATTGTGGTGTTACTAGTATTTGCCTGCACAATGGCCCTGCACATATGTTGTGTCACTCTCACTGACACTTATGTTAAGGAGGAAGGTGGTACCACTGTTTCCATCAACCTCCAGTATGAAATCCCATATCTTCACCACCCTCCACAGAGCACGTGGCAGACATTGATGAGTGGCTCATAGGGGGAATCACATGATCCTGATAGAAAGTTCCTTCAGTAACCTCTCTTCCTTGTTTGGTGTATGTTGTGTCTCCTGAGTATCTGCAGGCACAGATCCTCTCTCCATATCTGAGTAAGGGATCCAGTGGGCACACTCTCTGTGTCCCAGACACACTGTACTGTCTAACCATGCCAGCTGCTCACTATCATCTTAAGAGTCAAACAATCCTATTCCTCTTAAATCAAGCTGAAATTCCACAATGGTCATGCAGGATAGAGATTCACTTGTAAACATGATACAGATCAAAGCCCAGTGTAAATATAATGCATCGCTTGTAAAATACTCCCAGTGCAGATTTAATACAATAGTGTGTAGCAACAGAAATAGAGAATACCATATTTTGTAGAGGTGTTTTTCCTAGTTTTACCCCTGATGTTCCTAAATTACTCAAAACATACAGCATTACTAAGATGTGCATTTAGTAGTGGGACAGTGGAAAGTAATTATTCTTTAAAACAGATATGGGAATACCCACATGGGACATGTCTGGTGGGTATTCTACTGACACATTGCAGCTCAGGTCTAATGTCCAACATCACACTTTGGGGCTGTGAGTAGGTTATTGTACTGCTGACAGAAGACAGAAACTCCTCTATCTCCATGAGTGGTGGCTCAAATTTTGTCCATCCTCCCATCATGCTCACTTCCTCTACAAGGTAGAGAGACCATTTTTCTGCATAATAGGTAATGCCTGTGGCCCTACACTCCACCTGCTCATAACTGTCACCCTGGCCACCTACAGCATTGATGTCCACCACAAACTCCTGCCATTCATGCTCTTGGTAGGGCTGGTTGGCAGCATCCTGCCTGAAGACCTGTAGGCCATGGAGTTGGAGAGACTGCCATATTATCTCTTTCTCTGTATCAGAGAACTTGCATTTTTGACTTTTTTTCTCTTTGCCAGGGCACACTACTGTGTGTCTGAAAAACACTGCATTTGTATGGCAGTACTGACTGCCCTTAACCACTCATTACATAACTTTTTAAATCCTTGTGTATATACCTCAGAAAGATTGTTAATCCTACATGCAGAAGTCCATCCATACACTTCTAACACTGTCAGACCTGCAAGCATCAATGAAAAAATTGTGTGCCACAAACTACACACACAGAAACACACACGTGGGCACACACACACACACACACACACACACACACACACACACACACACACACACACACACACACACACACACACGCACAGATATGCATATGCATGCATGCAACTTGCAAGTGATTATACTGATAGATTTCTCTCCCTGTAATCCACCATCCAATCTCATCTCAGGTCTGGCCTGCTTCTTTAAGACTTGCACTACAGGATTGCTGTTAGGTGTGCCTTTATTCTTAACATCCCTTGTACAAAACAGTCTGTTAACCTCTGTAACTTCTCTTTCCTCATAGCAAAGATCCCAAAGATACTGCTATAAATTCCCCTAACATGCATTTGCAAACATGACCAGTGATGTACCTGCATGCACCTGTATTTACAAGTACTACTGCGAAAGAAAGTGCACATACCTTTAGCACTTATATCACACAGATTCAGAAATCTCGGCATGATGAATATATAAATCAGGGCTTAACTCATGCATATCTCAAATCGCTCAGTTTGCTTTTGTGTCAATGAGCAGATCCTTTGGAAAGTTCTATATGGAGTTGTGCATATGTCTACATACCTGCAAGGAATGTTGTCAATGCTCAGATATGTGAAAAAAGCATGGGGTATCCATCAACTTCTAGCCTCAAACCCTGAACATTGGATCTGACCTAGAGTACAGGTAGTATCATTGTCAAAGCATATGCAGTGTAATGTCACAATTCCAATCCCATATTGCAAAACTTAAACACTGATATTGTCTGTTAATAATCCTGCCACTAACCACACTTGAGACATCTTGAGATGCGTAAATTTCTCAACAAATTTTACAGTGGGAAATAGGTATGCCAACAAGATTCCAACCAGGATTCTCTTGATTCCCTAGTTAGGGGCCAGTAAAACAGCTATTTTTTTGACGGCCTTGATATTTGCAGGGTGCCCCACTGAGTCTATCAAAGGCAAAGATAGTTCAATGCTCACTACATAGGCACCACTGGCAATGTTTGCTCTTGGATTCCTATCATGTCAGAATGCCATTCTACATTTCCAGGTGCAGGGGTGAGTACAACTGATTTTTATTCTACAAAATGAAAAATTACATGCATAGACATAGAAATGTAACTATTAATTTTACACTCACACACACACACACATACACACACACACACACACACACACACACACACACACACACACACACACACATACACATATCGGGCTGAGCCTGGAAGTGGTCTCAGTAGTGATCATTATTACTAACCCAGTTAACAAATATATATATATATATATATATATATATATATATATATATATATATATATATATATATACACAGTAGATATGTGTGTGTGTATGTGTGTATATACATATAGGAGTCTAGGACTATTGAACGGAAGTTCAATAGTCTGAAACCACATCTACTGAACACACTTTAAAGAAAGTGCTTTTTACCGAGAAAGCACTTTCGCTAAAGTCCATTAAACAAGTAAAAAAAACAAAACAAAAAAAACAAAACAAAAGAAACACACAAGTAATGTTTACACAGGGGGGCAAGCCCCCCTGCACCCCCCATGTGGGGATCTGTGCCCCCCACATCCCCCCTACTTCTATATTCTCACTCCAAGATCAAACTATAGTGGGGAAAAGGGAATATTCCCTTATCCCCACTGTACTACGATCTCAGCAACAGCCATATCTCCACGATTTCCCTTACTTTTCAGCATACTTCCGTGAAAGTGCTTTTTCGGTGAAAAGCACTTTCGCGAAAGTATGCCCGGCCATTTCATTTTTGGAGAAACAGCCATTCAGGGAACACGAGACCCATACATATATATATATATGTATATATCGGTTCACTTCAAAATCTTGAAAGCTCAAAATCCCAAATCTCAAAATCTCGAAAGCTCAAAATACTGAAAACACATAATACAGAATCTCATAATACTGAAAAACATACAGGACACCAACACTGACTATATTGCATTAGAAATACATATAGAAACAAAGAAAAGACAAACCATATCAGTCTAAACCAACTATAAGCAGGGGGGCAAGACACCCTGCACCCCCACACCCCCTGTTACTTAAATATATCAACTCCAAGATCCCACTTCACTACACTAAGATGAGTTATGTTGTAGTATAGCAAATTAAAAGGGAACATGACTAAGGTTACAACAGGCAGTCATGAAGCATGTAATGGAATGTTTGACATTCTCTTCTGTGGAGTGCGATCACAGAGTTGATATATTTAAGTAGCATGGGGTGCAGGGGGGCTCAGCCCCCCCACATGGGGGGTCTAGGAGGGCTTCCCCCTCCCCGCTTATAATTATAGATGAGTAGTATGTTTCTGTATGCATTTCTGTTGCAATACAGCCAGTGTTGGTGCCCTGCATGTTTTTCAGTATTATGAGATTTTGAGATTTTGAGTTCAGGATTTTGAGCTTTCAAGATTTTCAAGTGAACCCATATAAATATATATATATATATATATATATATATATATATATATATATATATATATTTACATATACATACTGAGATATACATAGATATAAATGTAGCTTTATATGTTAATCCATAAATCTGTAAGTAGTTAGTTATGCAAGTACTTATTTATATATGTAAATGCTGGCTAGGGTCACCATCACATACCTATGCATTTACAAATTTATGTCAGCTTCACTGTGGAGACTGTAGTCTCCCTGGTCCTAATTATATGCAATCTACTAGCAACTTCTAGCATTCCACCATTGTAAGATATTTGTAGTATGTGTCATTCATAGGTTCATGGGTGAATACTGGGTTAACCACACTGATGGGCCATTTTATATGCCAAACCCACCCCCTTTCCCACCTTCAGCTATTCTTGGCTGCTTGATGTAAATTCAAAGCAGTGATGCTTGATTATTTCATCTGGTAAGGCACTTGTATTTCCTGCTTGTTAGCAGAAAAAGTCTGATGTTCTGTTCCTCTGGCATGTGCATTACGTACACTGCCCATTGGTTGGGGGAGCAGAAGAATAACTATTGTGACTGAGACATCTGTCTGGCTGTACTCTACTGACTATTTTTATTTAACATTTGTTTACCAGGAAAGTCCGACTTGGAACAAAGGCATTTTTCAGCAGAGGCCCAGGGAGAAATGCTCCAGATGCATGTCTTTGAATTGTTGGAGGAAACCAGAGAAAACCCACATGAACACAGGGAGGACATGCAGACTCCATACAGAAGGTACCCCAGCCAAAAATCGAACTGGAAAACCTCTTGCTGTGAGGTGACAATGCTACTGCTGCACCACCATGCCGTGCGATTACATCACTGCATATCACAGGCAGAGTACCTTTTACTGCGCATATTGAAGCATCTATTCTAATATATACTCCGTGTATACATCAGGCAGTGTGAGATAGACTTTTCAAAACAATCACACTGTACAGTAAAAAGTGTCTGCATGCTTTCAGCAGTAGTACTGTGGTCATGATGTCTGTAACACACTTGGCTTTAGGACTTGAAGATATAGATTCTGAGTCAAAATCACAAAGCAGGTGATCTCTTCTAATCTGTGGGTAAGATTCACATTACTCTATTACTCCATGGGAGGGCTTGGACCTGGTGAAGTTACATGTACTTTTAGAGGTAGAGTTGTTGCTGTGTTTCCCAGGTGTTGTGAAGATAATTCTGATGTTATATAGTACTGTATGCTTGCATTTCTCTCTTCCACTCTCTGTCACTATTCTTTCTGTTTATTACAATTCTTCGTTATTTATTTTGTTGTTTGCACCAGTCATATTCAGATTTTTACAGCTGGATCCACAACAATACCTTTAGCCCTGTTCACTAAACAACAAAATAAAAAATAAAAATAAAAGAAACACAGAGAAAGCGAAAAACACCAACTGCAGAACATAAAATCCAAAAATTGTTTAATACTCCAGCACCTCTGCTAGCATTAAACAATTTTGGATTTTATACCTTTGGCCCTGCTTGGGCCCATTGGACCCCAGCAACCACTTCTTCCTTCCTCATCCAACAGCAGGCTGTCAAGGCCATACTGTACCTGTGTAGGTGGTGGTACATAATCCCCCAAGCCATGCCACTAATGATTTTTCACCTGCAGTGTCTGGTGTGACTCTTGCTAGTGGCTTTACCAGGGACAGTGACCCACTAATATGCTGCACTAAGCTTGCTCAGGTAATTGGGAAGCTGGTGGACTGGCACCTCAATACGCTCATTGGCCAGCTGGAGATACTCCTTGTGTGGCTTTCAGAGTTGGGTCCCTGCTTCACACTTCCCTCAACACCTGAGGTATAGCCCAGTGGTGAGGGTGACCAAGGTGAGGTCTGATCTCCCAATCAGGCAGGCTAGTATTTCTGTTTTTCCTGCTCTATACTCTCATACCATACCATTGTTCTCCTTTTTTTTGTGTCAGTGCACTCATTTGTTATTTACCCAATCTTCCCAATCACCATTGTCTTCCCGCTGTTTGTCCGATATGTCCTATTCCATTGTGTCCTCACTCTCTGTGTGTCAGCACCTCACTTTCAGTGTTGTTTAGCTATGTCTGAGTGACCATTTTACATACCATAACCCTTTTACATTCATTCTACTTTCCTTATTCCTTCCCCAAGTTACATTCTCTTTACATACATAAAATGGACATCTGTCCCATAAAAAACTTTACCCTGTCTCCCCTCTTCATTCTTATTCATTCCTTAACATTTCCTCATTTGTAGCCTCTTTTTCCCTTTTTTCATAACTTTTCTGTACTCCTATTTTCTCCCTTTAAATTGATCAAAAATAGATGAAGCCGGGGTGGTACAACAGGAGCGTTGCTGCCTCACAGCAAGAGGTTCTCCTGTTCGATTCATGGCTGGAGTGCCTTTTGTGTGGTACGCATGTCCTCCCCGTGGTTGAGTGGCCTCCGAAAGACATGCGTGAATGGGCGTGCCTTCGCTGAAGGTTGGGTGTCGGGCTGGCAACTCGGCACCATAAAAAATCTACTGCCAATCATTAGCAGACCGGAGTTACACTGTGGTGATCCCTAACCGGGAAAAGCCGAAAACACAAACAATTTGATCAAAAATAGATGAAACCATGCTTTACTGGCCCTTTGAAGATGCTAGATGCATTTTCCATCTTGCCACTTCAGAGTGAGCATGACCTCACCGAGTCACATGCTCATATCACAGTTCCTGCTCTGGTGGTTTGCAGGGCATTTAATGAGTTGCAGGCTTCACACTACATCTCCACACTGTTAAGTCTTAATAAACGCCAGGTATTGTAGTGCATAATAGGTAAACAGTGACCTGCCCACCATGACTGCACTGTATCCCAGGGACAGAGTTCAGAGAGTGTCAGTGATTTACAAGAAAAAAAAAAAAAACAGAAGAGCATTTCTCACTGTATTTGTCAGTTTCAGCACAGATACCAAGGTCTTCTCTGTCTTTAGGTATAGTCTCTGTAAACATTGCTGTAACTCATTTAAATAGTTATGGAATTTGGTAGGTCAAAGTTCATTTTTGGCTTCCTAGTGAGCTTGAAAATCTAATATCTGCCTGATTTCATAAAAAAACATATGTACATTTGCTGGAATTTTGTTTTTCTTTCATGAAGACGTATTGCTGAGATGCTATGATTCAAGAAAGCTTGTGGCATTACCGAAATTTTACAATTTAAATACCATCACCTTTTTCTATTGTAATACCATCCATCACATGAGAGTTTTGATTTGCTCATGTTACTGGCCTGCATATAATAATACAAAAGACATAAATTCTACTGATGTCTAGCCTGCCTCTATTGCCACAAGAAGACCATGTTGCTGTTGCCACTGCCCTGCCCATAAAATCATGAGATGTTTGATTTTTCACTTTCATGAGTCAGCGTGCACAACAAAAGATCTTAACCACTATTGTTTCTGGCCTGACCAGACTGTATGTGGGAACTAAAACATCATACTCTGAACTGATGTCTGTAAATGTCTCATGTAGAACATGAGTGGCTTTGGTTATTTAGAACCATTTTATTTTACTGTTCTGTGCTGGGAAAAAATCTGAAAAAATAAAACCCGTCACAGGAAAAATATACCATCGTCATCATCATCATCTTTCGGCTTTTCCCGTTAGGGGTCACCACAGTGGATCATCTCTTTCCATTTCTTCCTATCCTCTGCATCTTGCTCTGTCACACCAACCGCCTGCATGTCCTCTCTCACCACATCCATAAACCTTATCTTAGGCCTTCCTCTTTTCCTCTTACATGGCAGCTCCATCCTTAGCATCTTTTTCCCAATATACCCATCATACCTCCTCAGCACATGTCCAAACCAACACAATCTCGTCTCTCTTGCTTTGTCTCCAAACTGTCCAACATGAGCTGACCCTCTAATATACTGATTCCTAATCCTATCCATTCTAGTCACGAGTGCAAATCTTAACATCTTTAACTCTGCCACATCCAGCTCTGACTCCTGCCTTTTTGTCAATGCCACTGTCTCCAACCCATATAACATAGCTGGTCTCACTACCATCTTGTAGACCTTCCCTTTCACTCTTACTGATACCAGTCTGTCACAAATCACTCCTGACACTCTTCTCCACCCGTTCCACCCTGCCTGTACTCTCTTCTTCACCTCTCTTCTACATTCACCATTACTCTGAACTGTTGATCCCAAGTACTTAAACTCGTCCACCTTTACCAACTCTACTCCCTGCATCCTCACCATTCCTCTACCCTCCCTGTCATTTACACACATATATTCTATCTTAGCCCTGCTGACCTTAATTCCTCTGCTCTCTACAGCATATCTCCACCTCTCCAGTCTCCTCAACGTGATTCCTACTCTCACTACAGATCACAATGTCATCTGCAAATATCATAGTCCATGGGGCCTCCTGTCTGATCTCATCTGTCAACCTGTCCATCACCACTGCAAATAAGAAAGGACTCAGAGCTAATCCTTGATGTAATCCCACCTCCACCTTAAACGGATCTGTCACTCCCATTGCAGTCCTCACCACTATCACACTACCCTCGTACATATCCTGTACCACTCTTACATACTTCTCTGCCACTCCCGACTTCCTCATACAATACCACAACTCTTCTCTAGGTACCCTGTCATATGCTTTCTCCAAGTCTACAAAGACACAATGAAACTCCTTTTGACCTTCTCTGTATTTCTCCAATAACACTCTCAGAGCAAACATTGTATCTGTAGTGCTCTTTCCTGGCATGAAACCATACTGCTGATCACTAATCATCACCTCCCTTCTTAACTTAGCTTTTACTACTCTTTCCCATAACTTCAAGCGGTGACTGATCAATTGTATCCCTCTGTAGTTACTGCAGCTCTGCACATCACCCTTATTCTTAAAGATAGGTACCAAAACACTTTTTCTCCACTCCTCAGGCATCCTCTGACTTTCCAAACTTTCATTAAACAATCTAGTTAAAAATTCCACTGCCATTTCTCCTAAGCACCTCCATGCTTCCATTGGTATGTCATCTGGGCCAACAGCCTTTCCATTCTTCATCCTCTTCATAGCTGTCCTTACTTCCTCCTTGCTAATCTGTTTCACTTCCTGATTCACTATCCCCACATCATCCAACCTTCTCTCTCTCTCATTCTCTTCATTCATCAGCCTCTCAAAATACTCTTTCCATCTACTGAACACACTCTCATCTCTTGTGAGTACCTTTCCCTCACTATCCTTTATCACCCTTACTTGCTGCACATCTTTCCCAGCTCTGTCCCTCTGTCTAGCCAATTGGTACAGGTCCTTTTCTCCCTCTTTAGTGTCCAATCTCTCATACAACTCTCCATACGCCTTATCCTTAGCTTTCACCACCTCTCTCTTTGCCATGTGCCTAATCTCCTTATACTCATGTCTACTTTCTTCATCTCTTTGACAATCCCACTTCTTCTTCGCCAGCCTCTTCCTCTGTATACTCTCCTGTACTTCCTCAATATACCACAAAATAAAAATCTGCTTATCTAAATAAAGCTTGTCATAGAAGAAATGCTACAAAAATAAAAATCTGCTTCTCTAACACATATACAATATCTAAAATACTGTCAGGCTGAGATAGGAAAATACTTTCTAACTCATGGATAAGTTGGTAAGAATCACATCTTAAAATACAAAATGTATTTTTTTTAATTGCTTTGGCTCATTGCAGTCTCAAACTGCATCCCCAGCAATAACCATTTTCTTTGCTTTTGATAAAGTAGCTCATTCTAGAAGGCACGTACTGTTTACAGGAAGAATTTTAACTTCTTGCACATGCAGAGTGTGTCCCAAAATCACATATTTCTGGCAGGGAAAGCCTTGCTTGACAGTGATCAATTGACCAAACTCTATCGTAAGAGAACAAAAATTCATATAATTTGATTTCCAATGAATTATTTCAGTTTATTCTACACGCACATCTTTTACACACACACACACACACACACACACACACACACACACACACACACACACACACACACACACACACACACACACACACAAAGAATAATTACATCTCTTAGATGGGGAATACCTTATGTGAATATAATCAAGTGACAGAAGCCCTGTACAAGAACAGCAATTGTGTTTTTGGTCATATGAATACATTGTTTGGACAGGAACACATGAAAGAAGTACTTTTAAAATAAAGACAATTCAGATATCACTCAATGACTTTTACTATTACAAAAAAATTCACCTGACTCCTTTCCCAAGAGTTGTTTTGGCCGCAGTGATGGAAACTGCAACAAACAGCAGCATATATCAAACAGTACCCCATCATGTGCCTAAGGGACATACAACACTTTTAAATATGATTACATTTTGATTAACAGTATTAGAATCACTCTTTCAGTATCGTTACGAGGCAACTTTTAGATAGTATATGGCATAATCTGTAGTTATTACGGTGACTGAGTTAATCAACTATTTCAGCTCATGAATTTATATAACTGTGGGTTTTATATTAAAATCAAATATACTCAACACCGAAAGGGAATAAATGTATTCTTGCTGCTGAAAGTAAACAACAGATAAAGTAGTATTTAATGAGTTTAGTGCTGAATGTGCTTCTAATAAATTTTGGCTGCCTTCAAAGTGTTTTAGTAAACTGGATTTTTAAAATTTAGTTGACAGGGCAATGATCTCTCCCACTCTAATCAACTCCTTGTATAATCTTCGAGTTGCTGGACAGATTTTATATCATAAAGGCAGGCAATGAGGAACTTGCCACTAACTTAAATTTTTATTATACTGAGCAAACCAGGATCCACAGTTATGCTTAGGACTAGAATGTTCTGGAGATCTAAATAGGTCTACATTACTGTCAGTGTTACCCCTAAAGTCATTGAAAAGAATGATTTTGTTTCTTTTGAGGTGTAAGAGTTGTAATATGGTTGGAATACGTATGTGAGATGTACAAAGAAAGTGCAATGCAGAGAAGAATAAGATAGGTACAGCTCAGCTAAAGTTTGCAGTATAAATAGCTTCTGAGCAGATCATTTAAGTACGTTTTAAGTGTGAAAATGTTAAATAAAAAAGCCAATTTATGGTAGCTGGCAGTCCTTTGGATTCTTTCTTGTTTATTTATAGCTTGTCCTGCAGTTCTCATGACTGGATCATTCTTCAGAAAATGCATGCTAATACAAATCTTGTCATCCTAAAAACTTTCTTAGTAAAAGAAATATTCAAAATCTGTCCCTATTGTTGGGTCTTTGCCCCCATAATTTTAGACTTTGTCTAGATTTCTTATGCTAAGAACATCTACTATCAACTGAGGTGTAGACTGAGCTCACAGTACTGTCAAAGACTCCTTGGTAAATATTTTTTTTCTCTAGGGACAGAGGGACTGGAAACAACAGAATTGGGGTAAGAATCCATGCTGTAGCCAAGGAAGAGATTCAAAAACTGTAAGCCTTGCTGGAACTAGTTGGTCCACAGGTAAGTTGTCACCAAGTGTCCTCAAGCAGCACATTACACTTTTTATCCCAACCCCTTCACAAAGTAAAAGCACAAGCAGCACATACATTTCCTGTCAGCACTGCTTTTAAAGTTGAAAGTACACTGACATAAAAAAGAAAATGACTGGTAGGTCATCAGGAAGTAAACAGAAGCAATCCAGTATAAAAACATATTCCTGCCCATCCCAAAGTAGAACTTTTATTCACAAAAACGTAAAGTTTATATAAGCAATAAATACATTTTCCCAAATGGTTTTCTTAAAGGGAAATACTGCTTGTGGATGTGTTCCCCAACAGGAATTTGTCTATCAAAAAATAAGCTCTTAGTCATTTGCTGCTCTTATGAAGCCTCTGATCTGCTTCTTCCTGAGTCAGCAAAACAATATTGAAGAAGTCTTCACTCTGACTGCTGATTTCCTGCTTGGCACTGTCCAATTACTACAGTCAGAGTGAATGTGTGTTTGTGAGTAGGTGGTGGGGGTCAGAGCTTTGTGAAGCTGCTGGTTGTTGTTTCCTGGGCAGGGAAACAGATAAGTTTAGCCTAAAGGCTACTGAAGTAGAGGGAATGATGAACATCCAATGTCTCATTAGTAATTCAAACCAGTAGTCACCTTGCACATAGCACACTGCTACAGAAACTCATTATAATTTGTTGAAATGATAAAATAACCCCTGGTAACTAGTTGTCTTAACAATAACTTTTTTGTTATTACACAGAATGCGACAGCTTGTTAAAATCATGCATTTAATTACCATACAGGAGTTGCAAATAAAGAAAATGAGTGCTTTTTTAAGTTCAAAAGAATTTTGCCTCTAGTCTCAGTTGACCTATTCCTTCCATCACATTAAAATCTGCTCACTTCATCTTATTCAGTGCCCTTTTGACACCCTTCTAGTATTTTGCAATCACCTATTCCTTTAATGAGTCCTAGAAAGCCTCTACTAATCCTATGAAATAGTAGTTGTGTATTCAGTTTATGTCAACATTCAGCAAGATTCCTTTCAGTTTGTGAAATCAGACCTTGCATCCCTGAGTCTTTATGTTATAAGTAAATCAATTACATGACTCATAGTGAAGGCTGATAAAAACTACAGTAATGGATTGCTGGCAAAAGTGAAAAGACAGTGGGCCTAATTCCAAAGTAAGTGACTTAATTCAGTGCAAGGCCTATCTATAAACAGGCTTACAGTGAGACCTAGATTCTGAAAGACTTGTTCTCTGAGTAAGTTACTTAGTCCGAGAGCAAGTCTTTTGGAATCTGGCCAGTATGTAAGCTGTGACATAAGCCATCACCTAGGTATTAGTTATACTGCATTGACAAAATCATTAGCAGGAAACATACATGCTCCTTGCTTGATGTGATGCCTGCAATTTCTTTCTGTGCTGCTGGTGCACTTGATATAGTACTTTCTACTGATTAAAGTTTTCAGGTTTACAGGTGAAGTATATTTTGCAATATTTTAAAAAATAATAAAGCTTTATCTCTGTGGCATTTGTTACCATTTTCATAACTGCTTCATAAATGAACCCACAGTTGTTACCTTGGAGAAATCTGCTTAACATATTTTCTTTAGATATGGACACTAGTTGCATACCAGACAGTCAAAGCATAAAATTTAACTGGTATAACATTTCTCAGTGTATGCTTTGTTGATGCTGTAGATATGTTTAAAGTGTTGATTGCTGATGCTGTAGATATGTTTAAAGTGTTTAATTGCCTGGGGCCTGTAAAACATAGTAATCTTCACAAATGTGTAGCTTGCATTATTTTTAATCCGATACAGCAGTTTAAAAATGTTTTCACTGCTTGGGGTTTGACCTGCTTTATTTGGATATAACTATCTGGGGCTGAACCGAGCATTTAAATTCATCCATGCTAATCGCTCACTTTCTACCTTTTTGCTCTCAGCTGAGACATAACTGCTTGTGTTTAATTTACTGTTTACAATGACATATTGATCTAATTGATATTTCTGTTTTATGCTTACTCATTTTGTTCAACAAACTCAGTGCTAGTTGCACAGCAGGCAAGCCGTTGTATCTTGTAAACACTACTCACTAGCGTGAATGAACTAGCTTAAAGAGCGACCTGAGTTTTGTTTTCTTTACTGTTTGTTTGGCCGCTTCTCTATAATTTGTAGGAAAGAAACTCTATTTTGTGTTATCATACTGCTTTGCTACCCAAAATTGTTCAAATTTACTGTTTGTATGCTGAAAGCTGTCTACTGTGTACTCCTGATTCCTTCACTGCTGCATTATACTCTCTCTTCTTTCTCCAGATTTTTGTTGTTGCTCGGGCTCCTACCAACCCCGCCCTAACCTCCTGAAAATCTCCCCTGAACTTCTGGATAAGAACCGGCTATCGGACACCTAATCCAAAGCTGTAAGGCCATTGTGCTCCCTGTGCTTTTCCTCAGCAAGGACTATTAAGAAAGTATGTGTACTCCTGTAAATGTTTGCTACTTCTAAATTTGATTCTATCAGGTCACAGTGCACACCCCTGCCAGGCTAGCCAGCAGCCACTACCCCCCCCCTCTTTTGCTGCTTTAATCTTCTAGTTCCCACCTCACTTCTCTAGTGCTCACCTTATTCTCTCCTCTTCCCTGATCCTGATAGCCCCCTCCCCCTTTACCTGTTCCTCTCCCTGGGGTCTCTGCTATTTCAGACCATCTGAACACTTGGGGGTGCTCCCCTACCTTTCCACCATCACTACTTCCTTACCCCTCCTTCCTCTTCCCCACTAAACTAGCCCTCTAACTCCTTTCCTCTGCTCTCTCCCTCACTGCTGTCCTAGATTTAACTACCCACTCTTAGCTTATACTGCCCTCCTCTACCCTTTTTCCTTGGAGTTTTTTTTCTTTTTTAACTTCTCATTCTGTCCTCTCCTCTGCTTTCTACCCTCCACTCCACTTCTCTGTAGATCTTTATTCCCATTTTACTCTCTGCGAGACTTACATTACTATATTCACTCCTTACTGATTGTCTTCCTCTCTTTATCCTCCTCTGGCTCTTCCCGCTCCGTTCGCCCTGCGGGCTCACTCCCCTCCCCTACCCTGCCCCCAAATCCCACCCGCCCCTAGCACATCTACATTTATCCCTCACTAACTCCTCCCACCATTCTTTCCCTCCATCTGGTAGCCAATCCCAACCACTCTATAATTTTCTCCTCCTTCTCCTCCCTTTTCTCCTACTCCCCCCCTTCTCATCTCATTTAATCTTCCCCTCTCCTATTCTACTATTACTCCCCCTCATCACTCACTTTCTCCTCTCCTTCTCTAAGCTTGAAACTTCATTTCCCATTTTCTCTCACTTCCTTCTTCTCACCCATTCCAAATATGCCCTCCACAACCCTCTTTTCCTACATACTCCCTTGCTCCCTACTTATCTTACTAATTCCTATCTATCATGCTACTTTATACTCATCTAAAGCCCCCCCTCATATACCACCTTTTCAAACTACCCCACTTACTCATCCACAACCTCTTCTACTCTCACATGTTCACTCCATTTTCCCCTCCCTTACCCCTCTAAACCTTCTACTCCTTTTTCCAGCTCAAACTATTCTCTACCTCTTCTAAAAGATCCTCTCTTACACCTCCACTCTCCCCAAACATCTCCCTTCAATCCAAACTCAAAAGGCTAAAACTTATCTCTTGTAATATCCTAGCCTTATCTGGAGACATACATCCCAACCCTGGCCCTTGCCTCACTCCTAGCAACTCAATCTCTTCTTCCTCTTCATCCCCTACTTTAACCAAACTTCTCCCCCCTTCTCCTTCTTCTTCATCTCTCTCATAACACCCTTAAAATCTTCACTATCAATGCCCAGAGCCTCAACAACAAAATCCACCATGTTCATGCTTGGATCAACCTCAACCAACCTGATATCTTAGCCATCTCTGAAACTTGGCTAAAACCACATATCTCTGACTCTGAAATCCTTCCTCCAGGTTTCCACATCCTCAGGAGTGACCGCTTAAACAAAAAAGGTGGAGGCTCTGCCCTTATCTACTCTAACCGTCTATCCCTAATCCCTCTGCAAATCCCAACCCCACATTATAAAAACACTGAAATAACAGCAGGACTACTTCGACTTAATAAACATAAAAACATCTGCATTATTTCCTTATATATACCTCCAGGCAACAATATCTCAACCCTAGAAAATATTCTTCACTGGGCCTCAACTGAAATAAAGTATGAAACCTTCATTCTTGGCGATGTTAACATCGACTGGAATAAAATCAACACACCCACCCCCTCCCTAGCTATTAACCTCTACAACTTCACCCAAGTAATACATTTTACCACCCATCCTAACAAAATCCACCCCCCAGGGTCCATCTTAGATTGGATCTTAGTCTCTCATCCAAACAAAATCTCTCTCTCTGGTACTTCCCCTAACACCTTCAGCGACCATCTCCCTGCATACATCCATCGCTCTACTAACTCCTCCCAATACCAACATCATTACATTCAAACCCATAACCTTAGCAACTTCGACCCCACAACTTTCTCTAACATTTTTAAGCAAATCAACTGGCAAATCCTAAACTCTCTCCCCCTTGACAATGCTGTCGAGCACTTTAACTCTATCTTCCTAAACACGCTCAACTCCCAAGCCCCCCTTAGAAACAAGTGAATCAAAACCAATTCTGCTCCTTGGCTTACCAAAGAGACTAAAAATTCCATGCATCTCAGAGACAAATCCTGGAAACTTTATCAAAAAACTAAACTGCCTACTGCCTGGCTCCAATACACCCAACTCTGAAACCAAGTAAAAAAGTTAATCACCTCAGACAAAAAAATCTACTACAATAAACTTCAATCCAACCATACTAAAAACCCAAAACAATTCTGGAAATCTGTTAACTCTCTTCTCCATCCAGGGTCAAGAAATAACCCCTGCCCTGATCCAAATTTAACTGACAAGGAACTGTGCACTCACTTTAATACCTTCTTTACAGACTCCATAGCTAAGCTAACCAAAACATTTCCAGACAAAAATCCTCCCAACTTCCTCAACCCCACCTCCAACATCCCTAATAGCCATCCCTCCATGTTCCAGCTTAAACCAGTTTCCACAATGTATATAAAAAAACTCTTATCTAAACTAAAGCCATGCTCTAATGCCCCCAACAACATTCCCCCTCTTTCCTCAAATATGCTGCTGAAGGAATTGCTCTCCCGATTAGTATCCTGATCAGCCGATCCTTAAAAGAGTCTTATGTACCCAAACTTTGGCGTTCTGCCTACATTCTTCCTCTTCACAAAGGAGGCAAAAACACCTCCATTTCTAACTTCCGCCCCATTGCCCTACTCTCCCACTATCTAAAATCCTAGAAAAATGCATCCACCACCAACTTTTACCCTACTTAACTCAGAATCAGCTACTCACACCCACCCAACATGGTTTCTGTCCCGGCCACAGCACCATAACTGCCCTACTAGCCTTTCTAGAAACTATCAATCAAGCCCGAGATGCCGGACTTCTTGTATCAACTATTCTGCTAGATCTTTCCAAAGCCTTCAACACCATATCCCATAAACATCTTCTCTTCCATCTCTCCAACCTTAATCTCTCCCCCAACACTCTATCCTGGTTCTCCAGTTACCTTTCAGACAGATCTCAGGCTGTCAGATGGAAAACCTCCACCTCTTCCTTCTTACCCACACCCACCGGCGTTCCTCAGGGGTCCATCCTTGGTCCCCTGCTTTTCAACATCTTTATAAATAACCTTCACACTGCCCTCCCTGACACTACAGTCATCCAATACGCTGATGACTCCACTCTAGTTTGTTCTGCCTCCAACCCTTCTGAACTTCTGTCCAAAACTCAAAAGCTTCCTCCACTACTGAAAAGTGGATGCACCAAAACCATCTCTCCCTTAACTCCAATAAATCTAAAATACTAATTTTCCTTCCTACCAAGGCATCTTCCTTTAACAAAAACTTGTTCAACGTCCAAAGCTTAACCAACACTCCTATAGAAGTGGTCCCTTCCGCAAAACTCCTTGGCATCACCATTGATGAACAGCTCAAATTTGATCTCCACATTCAACAAAACATAAAGAAAACCCACCAGAAATTAGGTATGCTCTACAGGAATAATCAATTTCTTTCTAACTCCTCTAGGCATACCTTAGCCATCACCTACCTCCTCCCTTCTCTCCTTTATGGTGCCCCACTTCTAAGTAATCTTTCTGCTTCCAACACCTCAAAACTCGAAGCTTGCTATAATAAGATCTCTAAATTTGCCACCAAATCCAAAACCCGTACTCACCACTGCCATGCCCTACAATCTCTAAACTGGTTAGAACTCCTAACTACCTTGACTACCTCCAACTAACTACGCTCACAAATTAATATTTTATCCAGAAAAATGCCCTGCCTTATCTAACATCCTTCCCCCTTACATCCCTAACTGATCTCTGAGATCTGAACACCAAAACCTAATCTCCATTCACAAACCTAAGCATCCCGCTGGCCAGCTCCTACTCTCATTCTCTCTTGGTAGAAAATGGAACTCCCTCCCACCTTCTCTTAGGACCATGCCTAACTCTGACTCTTTCAAGACCCATCTTTTCTTACACTTATCCTCCAAATGGAAATGTCCTTGCTTTCACCCAGTATAAATCCTAGAAACCTTTTCCACCTTGACCTCTATTCTCAAGCACCAATCTACTATATACTCTCTTAATTTCATTCTATGTTCCCCCTATATGATTATAGCTGACTTTCAGTTGACTGTAAGTATGTAAATACCGTTCATATGTAAAAAAAAAAAGTTTTACCTTTTTACTTTGCAGACTCTACATCTTGGACATTGTACTTTTATGATTGTATTTTATGTAATCCTTACTGTATTGCCTACTACTGTATCTTACATATTTCTAACTGTTTGTGACATTGTATTATCATCCATTACTGTATGTAACCTTGATTGTACTGTTTTTGGAGCTTTTCTCCCCGGGCCTCCACTGAAAATGGGTACTTCTTGGCCCAGTGGACTTCCCCGGTAATCAAACTGAAATAAATAAATAAATAAATAAAACAAGTTAACTATTCACGTCAGTTATATCAAATGTAGGAAAAGACAGAGGCCTCACTGAAGTTGCATAAAATGTTGCATGAAAAAGACACTATCTAAAGGTAAAAATAATCAAAAGTCAGCACTTAGACATTTTAAACAAGAATCACCTATATTAAAAATCTAAAAAGCAAGAAAGCTTATGTAACATCATCTTGATAGAATGCAGTCAATACAACATGCAAAATTATTTATATCAAATAGACCAAGAAAGGCTGGACTCTTTCTTATATATCTAAAAGCATGACCATTAAAAATATGAACATTTCTATAATAGTAGTTAATCTGTAGTTTTCTCTTGAACTATTAACATATGGATCATTCATTTATCATAGCTACTATACTTGCCAAATAAGGTAACAATAATTAGTCTAAACTGGCTGGGGAATCATGGTATAGCACAACCCATTTACTTAAATAGTGAGCTATTATACCTGAGCATAATTCAAATGCCTGGCCTGCTCTCCTTAGGAAACTTGGTGCATGGATACCTCTTTTGCCCTCATCTGACCCCATGAAAACATATTTCCTCATTGTAGTGACATATAATTTCCCTACATATAATTACACATGGAAGTCATTAATCTTCTGTAATCTTTTCTTTCTAGAAAATGTCAAAGACCCTCAGCAAATCTGGTACAATAGGCACAGGTTCTCTTTAGCTTAGTAAATTTAAATAAACTGCTAAAGATTGAACATGTTGGTTCAAGATCATGAAGAAAGATACTTAAGAAAAGATAGTTATGGATCACATAATCTTTCTTCATGGTCTTGCACCACTCTGTCCAATATTTAGCCTCCTATAACTTTTGTATCAGTATAAGGACACTTGACAACCTTAGAACAATTCATCTTAAGAACAGACATTACCTTCACCATTATAATTTTCATTATTATCATTATTATTATAAGTGGAAGAAGAAAAGAAGACTCACAAATATATTCCTTCATATTTCCCTTTTTCTTTATTTTAATTTCCATTGCCTTCCATCTTTAATTCAAAATCTCATTTCAGAAGAAGCTGGCGTTGTGATCTGGCCCTTTTATCCAACACTTAATCTGTTCCACATCAATAACTCTCATACACCTAATATAACCACCAAGTAACTACAACCAGAGGGAGCATTCATAAACAAATCATCAAGATACCTACTAAAGTTATTGACCCTTCACCTAGATATGGTACCCCACTACCTGCTGCAAAATCAAAAATAATTCACCATTGATATGATAGAGAAGTTAGTTAAATTAAATAATTTAATAAGCAAACTTAGACTTAGATTAAGCAAATTTCTAATAAAGTTTTAAGGAAACTGTGAGAGGAGTTCATAAAAATAGAGTGACATTTAAACTTCATGTACACATCTCTGTAACATTTTTGAATTCAGAAATAGCCTTAAGAAAATGCTACATGTTGGTCTAGCATGAAGACATGCAACGTCTTCTAGGGCTGGCTCAGCAGGCATGTTGTTTGCTAATGAGGCAGTCTGGGGAGAGTCCTATGCTAATTAGTAATGTACTCTCTCTCTCTCTCCCAGAATTTTCTCCAGTAAGGTGAAATTGTGCAGATCTATAGATCAACATGGCTGGCTCCACCACATCAAACCCACAGAAAGGATTGGCAACCAAAGGTGAAGAAACACCAATAACCAGAGGGAAAATGCATCCCAGAATGGCCAAACCAAAAACACCATGCACCTAGCAGAAAATGAATCATAGCAGGAGACTCAAAATATAAATATATAAATAGTATAAAAATACACCTCTGTATATTGTTTGATTATTTAGCACTTTCATCTTATACAAAAAACTTCATCAGAATAAAACACTCTAAAAACCAAGCACATTTATAAGTTTTCACAATTAATTAAAAAAAATTACATCACATCCAGATGATACCATTAAACCCCCTACTCAATTAAAGTGACAAGTGCACCAAAAAGCTGAAAAAGTAAAATACTCAAATTTAGACACAGGAAAATGCACAAGTTGATCCCTATGAGTCGAATAAATAAAGCAAAGCATCCTAAACAAGAAAATACATTCTTGAATAAAGTAAATCCCCCGATTATATCTTAACAAGTTGATATAAAAACATTATTTGAGCAGACATACATACATATTAACATTAACATTAACATTAATACATATTAGACAGCATACATATTAACAATATACTGTTAAATGGGCATGCTAATTATAAAATATTAATGAATAATAAATTTGAGTTCATTACGAAAGTTGAATAAAAGCAATTGTGGAGAAACTGAAAACATTGTCATCTGTGTTAGCATGTCTGGCAGGAGACTTGTGCATATTCTCAGATTAACTTGTATTGCATACCTAATTGTGAAAATGTAAATACGTTTTTTAAATGTTGAGTATTTCCCTGTTTATATAGAATGTTCAAATAATCTGTCAGTGTTTTGATACATTTCTAATTGCACATGTTTGTGATGGACATTCTAAAGTACTGTGGAGAATCAGCTGTACAGTAAATGATGTCAAAATATTGTTTGTGGTTGTTAGGTGATTATTTGAATAGCTGACAGTTATTTTTAAAAATAAGACAGTTGAGACTGTTAAGCTGTGCAATTAGTCAAGTACTGAGCAGTTTGTGAAGAACAGCAGTTTGTGAAAAGTTGCAGTCAGTTACAGTGCTGTGCAGTGTTACCGGAAGAAAAGAAAACTCACCAAAGACTGTAAGCCTGCCTTTGCCTTGCTGTTGTGTGTTAGATTAGATCAGGGACAGTATTCTCTAGCTAGAATAGGAAAGTTTAGTTATTAAGATAAAGTTTTTCTAAAATAATGGACTTCTATCCTACAGTTTAATTTTGTATTTCTGGTGATTGAATTCTGGTGTTTATTGAAAGTTGTTAATTTACATTCTTGTAATAATTTTATGTAATATTAAATGTTTTTTGTTATGTTATATTGTGGCTGGAAATCAGTGTGTTCTTTAGAGATTAGTGTGTGCTTATACCTGTTTGATATTCCCCAGGTCACTTTGAAGGCCTAGTCACTTCTGGTCATAACTATCATTTATTTTGATATTTAATTTTTATAATTGGACATCCCTTTAGAAGGGTATGAAGACAGTTTGATTGGTGGCAGCATTACTGTATTATTTTGGGGAAGGGATACAGTTGGAAATCTGTGTCAGGCTTTCCCAGAAGTGTTTTGATATGCGAGATTTAAATTTCTTAAATTGGGACACATTGCTCTGAAGTATGTAATAAGGCGGTGCATTAGCGGTGGAATAAAATTTACAGTCCAATTCCAGATTATTGAGCATTTTTCTGTTTTGCTCTTAATGGAAAATTGTGAAATATTACTCCTGTTTAAGTGACAATCTCCCATTGGAGTCAGTAGTGAGGCCTGAAGCTCTTTAGCTACTGACCCAGGATAGGAATTTATTGTTTGCAGTCTGATGGGGTATTGGCCAGACGTCATATTTAATTAGCAGCAGTCTGGTGGGATATTAGCTGGATGTTATAGTAATAATAAATTACAAAAATACAAGAATAATCCTTGTTTAACCATATAATGTTAAATCTCTCATTTAATCGCTGGGGCCAAAGAAACCTGGCTATTCTACCCTGGTGCAGTAAATGCATTAAGTTGCAGTTACCATAGTAGCTCCCATGATTCCCCTCCTGGGTTGCTGTCTACCTGTGCCAGGACCCAAAATAAAAACCTACTTTGTGAATATATAAGAGAGCATCTATAAAGGGCATTAGCATCTACTGTTTTATTGATCTCATATGTATGATCATATACCCTATTTTTCAAGACTTGTTCAGTCTTTCCCATGTAATATGAAAAGCATATTTGACAGAACATGAGATATACCACTCTCCAAGTCCTAGAGTTGAAATGCCTATATACCAGAAGGATATCCGCAATTCTGGGAAGGCTTAAGGTACCACAGTCCCCCATATAGGTACATTGGTGGTATATCCCACACTTGTATATGCCCCAGTTTCTGTGATTATCAGTAGTTCTTGACCTGTGGTTACTTTTTTTTTTTTTAAATATATTGTTGCCTGTCTTGTAGGTTTAAAAAATGGACCGAGAGAACACTGACTGATTATTTGGCATTTTAGAAAACAGGTTCTAAAATCTCATGACTATGGTCTGGATTTTCTCAGAATCATGATTAAATTTCATAATGAATAACCTGTTATAATTGTTGCCCATCTGCCCACTATTGGATACTTTCACTGGAAGGGAGCTCTAAAGACCACCTGGTACATTGCTGTTTGTTGGGATGTAATTTCACACTAGTGGGATAAATTTAGTACCCCATCCTGAACTCACTTTGCTTTTCAAGTCCTTAGCTAGCAACTCAGGATATCCCCTTTCCAAAAAAAGTTTAGCTGTAAATTCCAGTTCTTTTAAAAACTCTTCATATTCAGATGTCATACTGGCTGCTCTGACCATTTACTATGTTCTTCTTTTGGTAAAAGGGGTGATCACTGTTATAATACAGATAAGTAATGGAGAAATGTTCTTTCCTATAACGTTACAATCTAAAACACCCCTTCTTAAATCTTTAAACAGTGTTACATCCAAATAATGTATCTCTTCATTGCTTGTGTTACTTGTAAATTTCAGAAAACTAGTGGTCATATTGATATATGATATGAATTCATGTAATGTTTCATTAGTCCTTTGCCATATAAGAAAGATATCATCAATGTGCCTGAGATATAAGACAATAGAAGGTAAGTGTGGGGATTTGAAAAGATATTCTTGTTCCCAAAATACCAATGCCATATTAACAAAAGCAGAGGCACAAGCAGCCCCCATACCGACCTCAGTCATTTGTTTGTAGTAATGCCCTTCAAGAAATAACAAATTATGGGTCAAAATCAATTCCATAATTAATTTCAGGTTGTGAATGTTCAAAATTTTACTCTGGACTATAATATTTTCATACCATTGTAGACCCAAACCATGGAGAATAACAGTGAAAAGGTCTTTGATGTCGATAGTAACAAATGTACGCTTAGGGTGGCAATAGTCATTGGCCACTTTTACTAGAAAGTCCCATGAATCAACCAAAATATGGTTTTAGGACCATTTAAGCTTTTTATCTACATAGACCACTAGGAGATAAGTTTTAGACCCTGTAGTGGCTACTATGGTCCAAGACACTCTTGTGTGTCTTGGGTGTCCCATAAATGGCTGGAATTATTGGTAATAAAGTCTTTTAAATTCTTATCAATCAGATCCTGCAACAGATTGTCCTCTCAAATCATGTCAATATTCCTATATGCCATGTGGATTTCATTAAGAGAAAACTGAGAGTAGGTGTTATAACTATTAAGTAGCTTAAGCATTTTCACTGGGTAAATCCATTGATCCATGATCACCAACCTACCACCCCTTGTCAGGTTTCATAATCTGGATGTCGTTGCTTGAACTCAACCTGGCCAGAGCTGTCCTTTCATCATGGGAAAGAATAAAATTCATCCCATGTTTTCTTTCTGATATACTGCCTAATGTCATGCTCAACTAAGGACTCAAAATTAGATAACATATGGAGGGGGGGTTAAAGGTGCTTTTCTTCCTAAACCTAAGGTGAGCCTTACAGGTCTCATTGCGACCAAAAAATATTTCAAGGATGACCTTTCTTAAACATAGCTTAAAGTCAACCAGAATTTCACTAATCTGCACAGGGGAAGATGGCATGGAAGCAAATCCCATATAAAATGGAGAAATGATTCGGATTAATTTCAAAATCACTGTAATTAAACATTTTACATTACCCTGATATCCATAACTCACCATCCCTGGTGATAACATTTGTATTGATTCCCTTATCAATACATATTATATTCTCTTTCTTCTTCTTCCTATTTGCCTCTTTCCTTGGGAGAATCCTGAATCCCCTCTTGTTGGTGTTATTTCTTGATAGTTGGGGTTTGTTCAGTTTCTTAACTGGTCAGACCTCCTTAAGGGGGAAATTCTAAACAGTTATCAACATTGTAGGGAAGTTCAATGGTGCTAACTGCATCACAGGAGTCAATGCGTCTGAAGTCTGCATTGCAATGCTGAACACTATTTTTCCCATTATCTGTGAAACTAATTTGTTTGTATCTGCTTTGTGGGCCTTTGGGACCTTTACTGTTGGGTGCACGATAAGCTCTCCATTCACAATAATCTCTCCTGTCCCTCTCAAGTTTCTCAGTCTTCCCTTTCTTGATGTTCTCAGCCTTTTCATCAATTTCTTTTAAAACATAATAATATTTATTCTGGTGCTCATTCACATTAAATAACATAATTCTGTATAGCAGTGTGTAATATGTTAATTTCACTGTATAAAGTCTCTAAACATTTCTCATTGTTTTTAATGATAGCTTTCATAAAGTATAGGCCACAATTGTTAAAAATTTCTAGAAGTTCTTTATGAAACTCAGAACCTGTCACAACATTATTAGGGTAATTTCATACCCTAAATCCCCTTGGGACTTGATTTTTTGACAATACTATCTCATAAAAAAAATTCTCTAAGACCAGATTATGATATTTAAGCATTTTTGTCTTAAGTCTGTACAGCATTCCTTTATAAGAACAATTACTGTCCACAGTCTGAGTTTCTTGTAGCTTTTATTTGTTTAACCAAACTATCAAATCTCTGTTCGTACACTGAGGAAAGAAATGTCTGAGGTTGTTCTCAAAAAGCCCCTGGTTGGATTGCCTTGGGTCCAAGGGTAAAGATGCATTCATGGTAACCCCAGTCCTGTGTGTGGAACTGATAGGAATATTCCAAGTGGGAGAAAGAGTTGCCATGAGAGTTGTTTGATGGTTGATAGTATGGAATCGAGTATCCCAAGCTCATTCTCCATTACTATTCAGTGCATCCTTTTCTGAAAAGAGGTTGATGAGTTTAGTCAACTGACACAAGAAATGTTCCTCTCAGCAGAAAGACATTGTACCTGCACCAGCACCATAGGATACCATCTGCCAATAGCTTCACATCAGACCCACAGAAATGACTGCGAACCAAAGGTGAAGAAACACCAATAACCAGACAGGAAACTCCTGTGGGAAGGGCCATACCAAAAACAGCATGGCCCTAGTAAAAAATTAACTGCAACAGGAAACTAAGAATATAAAAAGTACAAAAATACACCTCCGTATATTATTTTATTAGTTATTTTATATTTTGAGTCTCCTGTTGTGATTCATTTTATACTAGGTGCACAGCATTTTTGGTTTGGCCATTCCCTGAAGCATTTTCTATCTGGTTATTGGCTCCACTACATCAGTAGAGTGAATATGATTAAAACACTATATTTGTCTACCAAAATTGGAAGTGGTATGGGTATCAGGGGGTGCAAGGAAACATTAGCTACTAGGAATACTACACTTATGCTTTAATAGCACTTATACTTGTATGGAGATCAGGGGTGTAGAGGGAATCACTATCCATCAGGGTGTGCTGTGAGCTATTGTGCCTTAACAGCACTTACACTGGTACAGGGATTGGGGGGACAACTCAGGGTCAAGTCCTGGAACTGCGATATGTGTGTGTGTGTGTGTGTGTGTGTGTGTGTGTGTGTGTGTGTGTGTGTGTGTGTGTGTGTGTGTGTGTGTGTGTATCTGTTTGTCTTTGAATATGAACTTGTGAATGTTGTTGAGTGAAAGGGGTCAATGCAGGTGCAGCAGTTAACTTCCATGATGTACAGATCGGTAATGATCTGCACATCATGATATTAACTGTGATTCAGAAACATGCAAATTAACTGATAATAAGGTCTTACCTCATTGCAGCTAAGATATCTCTGAATCACAATATATAGTGTTGTGGGAGCAGGGTCTTTTTAGCACAAGCCATACTCTCATGAATTACCAGGTATACAGATAAACATAAACCATATTACAGTCAAAGAATGATGCCATGCCCAGTATTTATATTGTTAAGATCCAAAGAAAAGAGGAATGTGACCAGCCTGGGAAAGAATTATGCAATAAACTGCAGCACCTTGCTATAGTGTGTCAGTAACACAAACACTAATTTAAAAATAGCAAGACCCAGTCAGAAGTTCAGCTTGGTAGGATCAACCAACACATTTTCAGTTTAACTTGGCCTTCTTCCAGAGATGAGCAGAAGTGAAATGATTAGACAATTATCCTCTAACAAGTGTAGTCTATTACTGTTATTATCTTCTTAACACCTTACCTTAATTCTTCAGACATTGAAAACCAGACTCTAAACTTCATCTCTATTCCTGTTTCACCAGTAATGAAAGGAAAGGAAAGGAAAAGAAAGGAAAGGAAAGGAAAGAGGAGATGAACGATGCAACTAAAGTCTCATGAGCTAACACGAGAAAATCAATGGGTTGTGTCCAGTTAGAGGAACACTGACGGATTGGATGCAAAGGGATAAAGCATAGAGAATAAAATATGCTTAGATATAAAAATCTGTTCTCAGGATGTTCAGAAGTAGGTATATAAATCTTCGTTTAGAGTACTGTTACATGTTAAGTGTCCACTCAATCACTTCATACCATTCATGATTTTAGAACATTATTTGCAATACACTTAGCTTATGAGTAGACTGAACATTTTGTCATGCAAAATTATAAAAATTAACAAGTTGTGGAAAAAAAAGCATCTGAAGAATTAACTACAGAGATCAAAAAGTAAGCTTCAAAATATTCATAAATAGAACTATAATCAAAATATTTGTCATGGTCCTAATAATACACAAGCACCCAAAGACATTTGACAACCTTTATTGTAATTAAAAGAATAACAAACATCAAACTTTATTGAGGCACACAGAATCCAACATTGCAATGAATAAAATAGTAAAGATAGGGCAGCGCACCCGCTCACCCTGAATAAGCAGCATCCCCACTTGCTCACTTATCCTAATAATCATGAAGGTAATGTCCCCACTCACCTTAAAATAATCATCAATTCCATATTTCCATTCCAAGTCATAGTAATCCTGTAGGCAGCATCCCCACTCACCTAAATATTATCAATTTCATATTTCCATTCCAAGTCACAGAAATCCTGAAGGCAGCGTCCCCACTCACCTTGATATCATCATCAGTTTCATATTTCCATTCCACATCATCCACCATCAAATCACCATCTCAATTCCAACCCTACTGAGGGGTACAGAAGAGGGTCAAACCTGCCCCTCTTCTCTGCCCCTCAGGCCATCACAAACAGGAGGGCTGGGAGGGAAACAAGACCACACCAAATTGTGCTTATTCATACAAACTTCCCCTACAAAAACCCCTTAAGACACACCCCGTATCCTTACTTCACTTCCTCTCAGCTCCCACCTTAATTAACTCTTCCCTTCCCACTCCCTACCCACACAGACCTAACCTACCTATCACCCTAATACCAACCCCCCACTTTACCCATCCAAGGTCATCCCGAGATAAATTCATCTGCTCCAAACTTCACTTGTCACGGTCCTAATAATACACAAACACCCAAAGACATTTGACAACCTTTATTGTAATTAAAAGAATAATAGACATCAAACTGTATTGAGGCACACAGAATCCAATATTGCAATGAATAAAATAGTAAACATAAGGGCAGCGCACCCGCTCACCCCGAATAAGCAGCGTCCCCACTTGCTCACTTATCCTAATAATCATGAAGGCAACATCCCCGCTCACCTTAAAATAATCATTAATTCCATATTTCCATTAGTCATAGTAATCCTGAAGGCAGCATCCCCACTCATCTAAATATTATCAATTTCATATTTCCATTCCAAGTCACAGAAATCCTGAAGGCAGCGTTCCCGCTCACTTTAATATCATCATCAATTCCATATTTCCATTCCACATCATCCACCATCAAATCACGATCTCAATTCCAACCCTACTGAGGGGACAGAAGAGGTCAAACCTGACCCTCTTCTCTGTAACCAGCCCAAAGGGCTGCTCCCCTCAGACTATACCACCTTCAATAAATCCTCCACCTTCAAACCCAGTTAAGGTAAAATAAATCCAGCCCAAATTCATTGAAATGAAATCCATCTGACCTGCACCATACAGGAACCCTGCTTTCAAACTCCACAATGCTGCATCATATGCACCCCAACTGCCTTCAAATAATTCTCCAACATGAAGTAACATACCTCTGAACTCTCTCCACCACTACCAAATTCCTTGTCCCTCTCCACACCAACCAGGGAGTAATCTCAGACCCTCTTAAAACCCAAGCTGAATACATCCTCCTCAATGCTAACCTCCTCACAAATGTAATAAACAACTTCAAACATTATTCTGTTGCCTCTCTTGGCTGCATGCCTAGCTGCACAAAAGGATGATCCTTCCAATCACCATAACTCAGCACCAATTACTTCTAGCCTCATTTTGCCACTCCACCAACCACACCTTCCACCGCATCAGCATCCATTACCTTAGATCCACTCTTTCCAAGCCAGTAGGATGCCCACAGCACTCATCCCTGCAGCAAATCAGACATCCGGTAACAACATCTCCTGTGACCAATATATTCAAAACAGGAGGAACAGCCACCATGACAACCATCACCTTCCAACTCCACGTCCTTCCAGCCCCAACTGCTTACATCTGTAAAAGAAAGAACAGTGTAAATTCACAATATTCACCCAGACATTCTTAAGACATGAAGCCATATCAAAAGTGCCCTTCTCCTCAAACTGCCCCCCCCCATTACTCTGACCTATCTCCCTCACCTCTGCCCAACCAGATCATATATACCACAAATAAAATATAAAACGTTTGTTTTTCTGAATAATATTGTTTTCACTAAATAAGCAATATTATTCTTGCATTTCTTTTAGCAATAGCTACATTAAATGATGTCACATCATTTTAGAAAATATTTTAAAATTTGTTTTACCTGCACAAACTCCTTTCACAACCAAACAAAGAACCACCAACAAAAGTAATCCCACAATACACACCAAAGTAAAATGATACTCACTGAAGATGTTGCAAGTAATCACTGTGGAAGGATAATCAAAGAGAATTACCTTACCTGCATCCCTACTTATTTCCACAAGAAACAATCTAATAGTCTGCTGAACATGTATGTTACCAACACATAAAAAATATCCGCACAGGTCCCGTAAAATGTGATAATGGCTGTTTAACTTACAGTTGCTATATGCAGTAGAAGACAAATTTTATGTACTCTTGCAATTTAATTTACCAGTGCAGTCTGTATTCCAGCCAGCATGCAATCAGAAAACTCCCTACAAAGCCTCAACATCCTCCTCTGAACCGTTCATCCAGTCCTATACCCAGAAACATAATACCTCGCTCCATGCCCGAAAAGCTAACCCAACTCACGTTACCATAATTCCATCCTTTATAACCACCCCTTGAACAATGCCAAGCCTACTTCACCCTACCTGTAAGTTAAATGAAGTCACCTTTCAGCATCCTGCTACAAATCTGACATGTGAAATTAAATACTTACTGAACTAGGCTTAACAACCAACACCGCTAAGGAGCACTTACCAATCCACCAACTGATGGTCCTCAATGCCTCCCATCTGTAAATAAAAGACATAGTAAGCGCTGTACACATTAACCCCTTAACCATAAACAATGCTAGGTGCCACCTTGCTCATAAATTTGACATATTTTATCCTAATGACTCCCCAAAATACATTATGTGGGCTACCAGAGTATGTCCAAGCATAATCCCATTTAAGAAACCTCGTTGATGAAAGCTTCCAATGACAAAGCCTTTAAGGGCCGGTCACCCCCTCCATTCTAATGTTATAACTGGTTGGTTGATATTTAAAAAAGCTCATAGCTGAATCTACCCATACCCCGGTCCTTACATGAGTCTGCAGTTTCATTTATTGTGTGCTGTATTATCTAATCACCTCCCTTTATGCCTATCCAACCACATATACTTAGTTTTGGTATATTTATTGGTGTTTTATTCTACTGTACCCAAAAAGTCCATTTAGTCATGTTAATTTGCAGCCAAACCTTATCTGCAAAACATGTAATCAGCTTACCCAGTTTCAGGCCATCTGATATAGCCTGTGGAACACCTGATAGGTTCATAGGTAGGTACTAAGCTATTGGCCCTAGGGCCTGTATAAGCCTAGCTAAAAAGGTACCCTGGCTTTGCCACCCAAGAAAATTGTTTTCCTTTGCCCTGTCGAGCAGAGCCCCAAAGGTGATCCCCGGGGTGAATTTCCTATTTCCTATCAATCATCAAGATTTTTCTTGAAGAGTGCTAATGAGGAGCTTTGTTTGATATAAATAGGTAGTTTGCTCTAATAATCATGAAGGTAATGTCCCCACTCACCTTAAAATAATCACCAATTCCATATTTCCATTTCAAGTCATAGTAATCCTGAAGGCAGCATCCCCGCTCACCTAAATATCATTATCAATTTCATATTTCCATTCCAAGTCATAGAAATCCTGAAGGCAGCGCCCCCACTCACCTTAATATCATCATCAATTCCATATTTCCATTTCACGTCATCCACCATCAAATCACCATCTCAATTCCAGCCCTACTGAGGGGTACAGAAGAGGGTCAAACCTGCCCCTCTTCTCTGCCCTCAGGCCATCACAAACAGGAGGGCTGAGGGAAACAAGACCACACCAAATTGTGCTTATTCATACAAACTTCCCTACAAAAACCCCTTAAGACACACGCCGTATCCTTACTTCACTTCCTCTCAGCTCCCACCTTAATTAACTCTTCCCTTCCCACTCCCTACCCACACAGACCTAACCTACCTATCACCCTAATACCAACCCCCCACTTTACCCATCCAAGGTCATCCCGAGATAAATTCATCTGCTCCAAACTTCACTTGTCACGGTCCTAATAATACACAAACACCCAAAGACATTTGACAACCTTTATTGTAATTAAAAGAATAATAGACATCAAACTGTATTGAGGCACACAGAATCCAATATTGCAATGAATAAAATAGTAAACATAAGGGCAGCGCACCCGAATAAGCAGCGTCCCCACTTGCTCACTTATCCTAATAATCATGAAGGCAACATCCCCGCTCACCTTAAAATAATCATTAATTCCATATTTCCATTAGTCATAGTAATCCTGAAGGCAGCATCCCCACTCATCTAAATATTATCAATTTCATATTTCCATTCCAAGTCACAGAAATCCTGAAGGCAGCGTTCCCGCTCACTTTAATATCATCATCAATTCCATATTTCCATTCCACATCATCCACCATCAAATCACGATCTCAATTCCAACCCTACTGAGGGGGACAGAAGAGGGTCAAACCTGACCCTCTTCTCTGCCAACCAGCCCAAAGGGCTGCTCCCCCTCAGACTATACCACCTTCCAATAAATCCTCCACCTTCAAACCCAGTTAAGGTAAAATAAATCCAGCCCAAATTCATTGAAATGAAATCCATCTGACCTGCACCATACAGGAACCCTGCTTTCAAACTCCACAATGCTGCATCATATGCACCCCAACTGCCTTCAAATAATTCTCCAACATGAAGTAACATACCTCTGAACTCTCTCCACCACTACCAAATTCCTTGTCCCTCTCCACACCAACCAGGGAGTAATCTCAGACCCTCTTAAAACCCAAGCTGAATACATCCTCCTCAATGCTAACCTCCTCACAAATGTAATAAACAACTTCAAACATTATTCTGTTGCCTCTCTTGGCTGCATGCCTAGCTGCACAAAAGGATGATCCTTCCAATCACCATAACTCAGCACCAATTACTTCTAGCCTCATTTTGCCACTCCACCAACCACACCTTCCACCGCATCAGCATCCATTACCTTAGATCCACTCTTTCCAAGCCAGTAGGATGCCCACAGCACTCATCCCTGCAGCAAATCAGACATCCGGTAACAACATCTCCTGTGACCAATATATTCAAAACAGGAGGAACAGCCACCATGACAACCATCACCTTCCAACTCCACGTCCTTCCAGCCCCAACTGCTTACATCTGTAAAAGAAAGAACAGTGTAAATTCACAATATTCACCCAAACATTCTTAAGACATGAAGCCATATCAAAAGTGCCCTTCTCCTCAAACTGCCCCCCCCCATTACTCTGACCTATCTCCCTCACCTCTGCCCAACCAGATCATATATACCACAAATAAAATATAAAACGTTTGTTTTTCTGAATAATATTGTTTTCACTAAATAAGCAATATTATTCTTGCATTTCTTTTAGCAATAGCTACATTAAATGATGTCACATCATTTTAGAAAATATTTTAAAATTTGTTTTACCTGCACAAACTCCTTTCACAACCAAACAAAGAACCACCAACAAAAGTAATCCCACAATACACACCAAAGTAAAATGATACTCACTGAAGATGTTGCAAGTAATCACTGTGGAAGGATAATCAAAGAGAATTACCTTACCTGCATCCCTACTTATTTCCACAAGAAACAATCTAATAGTCTGCTGAACATGTATGTTACCAACACCGCAAAAAATATCCGCACAGGTCCCCGTAAAATGTGATAATGGCTGTTTAACTTACAGTTGCTATATGCAGTAGAAGACAAATTTTATGTACTCTTGCAATTTAATTTACCAGTGCAGTCTGTATTCCAGCCAGCATGCAATCAGAAAACTCCCTACAAAGCCTCAACATCCTCCTCTGAACCGTTCATCCAGTCCTATACCCAGAAACATAATACCCCGCTCCCATGCCCCGAAAAGCTAACCCAACTCACGTTACCATAATTCCATCCTTTATAACCACCCCTTGAACAATGCCAAGCCTACTTCACCCTACCTGTAAGTTAAATGAAGTCACCTTTCAGCATCCTGCTACAAATCTGACATGTGAAATTAAATACTTACTGAACTAGGCTTAACAACCAACACCGCTAAGGAGCACTTACCAATCCACCAACTGATGGTCCTCAATGCCTCCCATCTGTAAATAAAAGACATAGTAAGCGCTGTACACATTAACCCCTTAACCATAAACAATGCTAGGTGCCACCTTGCTCATAAATTTGACATATTTTATCCTAATGACTCCCCAAAATACATTATGTGGGCTACCAGAGTATGTCCAAGCATAATCCCATTTAAGAAACCTCGTTGATGAAAGCTTCCAATGACAAAGCCTTTAAGGGCCGGTCACCCCCTCCATTCTAATGTTATAACTGGTTGGTTGATATTTAAAAAAGCTCATAGCTGAATCTACCCATACCCCGGTCCTTACATGAGTCTGCAGTTTCATTTATTGTGTGCTGTATTATCTAATCACCTCCCTTTATGCCTATCCAACCACATATACTTAGTTTTGGTATATTTATTGGTGTTTTATTCTACTGTACCCAAAAAGTCCATTTAGTCATGTTAATTTGCAGCCAAACCTTATCTGCAAAACATGTAATCAGCTTACCCAGTTTCAGGCCATCTGATATAGCCTGTGGAACACCTGATAGGTTCATAGGTAGGTACTAAGCTATTGGCCCTAGGGCCTGTATAAGCCTAGCTAAAAAGGTACCCTGGCTTTTGCCACCCAAGAAAATTGTTTTCCTTTGCCCCTGTCGAGCAGAGCCCCAAAGGTGATCCCCGGGGTGAATTTCCTATTTCCTATCCAATCATCAAGATTTTTCTTGAAGAGTGCTAATGAGGAGCTTTGTTTGATATAAATAGGTAGTTTGCTCCAGAGTATGGGAAGTCTCTGGGACAGGAATCTATCCCTCCAGCATGTTCTGTTTATTGTGGAGACCAGGTTTAGGTCCCTAGAGCATGTAGTTCAGAGGGATTGGAATTTCTTTAAGTGGAGCATATCCAGCAGCTCTGGGTTTGACATAGCTTTGTATGTTAGGCAGAGATCGACTCTGAGTAGGTGATAAGCGACAGACTAAAGCTGGAGAAAACCTCCAGCCATCACCCACATGCCCAGCCATAGATATTTCTCAGCCCGTGAAAATGAGTTGACAGTTCTAAGCCAAATCCATATTAGGACTGTCAATGTCCTACCCCAGTTTACCACTACAAATACCTGCATTAATCATTGCTCTAATGTCTCCCTAGACTAAGAAGCAATAAATCACCTTTAAAAGACATATGTATAGTTTAACACTGAAAACAAAATGCCTTGATTATTCTGTGTAGTTCTGGAGACACTGATTTGCTAGCATGAGTCCAGAATTACATAATTAAACCAAGTATTCAGCTAAAAGTCTGTACACTTGTAAGGGCCCTAGGGCCATTAGTCTAGTAACTTCATATGATCTGTAACTTGTCATCCTTACAGCTAAATAACTCGGCTAAAGCATACTTCTCAACTGTACCCAATTTCTACTTAAATTTAAGCTCTATCCCCATTAAACCCTCCTATAACTAGTAAGTTTTGGAGGAAAAAAAAGGGTAATTATACTTATTAAAAATGACAATAATTACAGTTATACTGGATCAATTTACATTCTCTTTGTCTGTCACATACTAAGTTAATAGTACAAATGTTTTAAAAAGTGACCCTGACTATTTCTGGATGTGTCCTCGATTCACTGAGATCTACAGGCTATATAAAGTATTGGCCCATCCGGTTTTCTTACCACGATCCCAGAATAGGATTTACTATGCTACAAGCATAAAAAATATTATGTCTAACAAAACCTGTGCCATGAACTGCACTTTCTTCTGTTCAACAGCCATCATCATCTGCAATTCCACCATTTCTGCCTTCTCAGAAACATCCCCACTAGTACCAGAAGAGTAAAAATCTGTCTCCAACCTGTACTCCGCCATTTAAATTAAACTAGGCAAGGACATCTCTGACAATGATGGATAGTTTAGAGAAAAAATGTGTAACAGCTTTTAAAGCAGCTATTTGTTTGGCAGCTAAGGGCGAGTTACAACTTTTAAAGCTATTAGTTTCTTATGCAGTTTTGCAGTGAATGTAGTCTCTTTGGCAGTGCAAGCTTTGGTTACTTATAGTATGGAGATTCATACATGTGAACATTACTGTAACAAGCTTGTTGCAGCTAGTATGAGCCACTCTATAAATATGGTTATTTTTCTTTCAGTTTTATAGCATAATCAGTGGACTCTGTGTATTACAATAGTATTTTTCTCTAGCTGATCTAAACACAGTGAAGTTACTGTGCGTTCTCATTACTATGTCTGTGCCTCATTAGTCAATCATGGTTACTGAATATGCCAGCTTTACATGGCAGTTTTATAATTATTTCTAACTTGTCCAGCAGTCGATTGAAATTCTTGTAACTATGTTGTTGCTGAAAAGACATCTTTAACTTTGACATTTAGATGGCAATGCAACAGCAGAGGCTACACAAATATCTGACGCTGATACAAAATGCCCGTCATTTGTGGTAGTACAACCTTGAGTTACAGTGTTTGCAACAGGGGGAGTGAGGTTTGAATATGAATTTTTGGCCTTTGAGGGACAAATGTGACTTTCTCTTTTTTGCCCTTTGCTGTTTTATCTGATTTTGATGCTGACTGATGGAAAGGTAGCTTAAGCAAATATAAAATAAATAATAACTAAGTCTTGTGTATTAATCCAGTGTATAACTGCAACAAAAGCTGTATAATGAGCATTATAAAGTTATACACTTTATTTGTCACAATCATGGCTAGCCCGCACTACCTCGATGGGCCCGGGAAAAAAGAGTATCTCTGCTCTGTCCCCATGGCAGCAAGAAACCGCACCACCACCAGGCAGCAATAAAACTGCAGGACCACACTAGACCACCAGGGAGAAACCCAACCAGGCAGAAACCCAGCAACCATCACACACATCCACCAGGCAGCAAGAAAAATGCACCACCACACTAGACCACCAGGCAGAAACCCAACAGCCATTCCACACAACCACCAGGCAGCCAGAAACCACACAATCACACTAGAACAACAAGGAGGAACCAAACAGCCACCATATAACACCACTCATACGCCAGCACTGGACCACCAGGGAACGAACAAAGCAAAACACACATCCAATCCTATTACGCTAGCCCCCACTCAAACACCACACAAACACACTAGGACACCATGGAACAACACAGCCATCTTACTCACCAATGCACGCCAACACTAGACCCCAGAAACAAAGGCTGGGGGGGGTTAACAAGCCAAAACTTAATTTAAGGAATTAAAATTTAATGGAATTTACCAATTTTTTTTTTTATAACTTAATATCCATTGAATGTCGCACCGGCACCATTGCGCATAAGCATCCGGTCATTAACGGTCACAAACCGCTAACTCTGGACAGCGCAGCACTAAACCACTAGGGAAAGCTAATCAGTAATCAACACTTCTCCCATAAACGGCATAGCACTAGACCACTGGGGAACGTTAATATTAACAAAACTTCTACTTATAGATGGTGAAGCACTAGACCACTGGGGAAAGTTAATTAAACATACTTCAACATATTTAACAAAACCTCCTCCTATGGATGTCGCAGCACTAGCCCACCCAGGAAAGTTAATACTTAAACAAAAGCTCTCATAGTTAAACAAAACCCTTTCCTAAGAATGGCGCCGCACTAGCCTACCAGAGAAAATTAATACTTAAACTAAATGTCTTCCGCAGCACTAGACAACCAGGGAAAGTTAATAATTACACTAAACCTTCCTAATAACCTGACAAGCAACTTAACATACCCCTTTCGTGCCAAAGCTGACGCCACCACTGCCTCAATTAACTGAAAAACAAGCCCCCCCACCAGAAACTGGCCTAACACTATATTTAACCTTCTTATTTATCCTTTATAAGGGAATCCTTAAAAACCCAACAAAGCTGTACTCACCTCACTGCTTATAACTACCCAAGGCCTACCTTACTCACAACCTCAGGCTGTCTGGGACATGATCCTGCATCAACAAGACCACACCAAATTGTGCTTACTCATACCAGCTTCCCCTACAAAAAACCCTTAAGACACACTCTATATCCTTACCTCACTTCCTCTCAGCTTCCACCTTAATTAACTCTTCCCTACCCACTCCTTACCCACACAGATCTAACCTACCTATCACACTAATACCACCCCCCCCCCACTTTATCCATCCAAGGTCGTCCCATGACAAATTCATCTGTTCCAAACTTCACTTCTATTGGATATAGATTAACACAGAAAAATGTCAAGGCGTTCATGAACAGTTTACTGCATGTATATGGTCTATGTAAATGACAAACATCAGTCATCTCCAAGATTAGAGCTATAAACCTCCTCATGAGTTTTGAGTTATTTTCAGTTTATTTAAGTGATTTTCTCAATTGGAAACACATGCAAATATATTTTCTGTCCCAAGGTGTTAATTTTTCAGCATTTTCCTTTCTCCCTTTGGATTTTCAGCTGTTTTATTTCTTCCAATAAGCTGCATGTTTCAACAAATCTACAGTTTGTCTTCCTACCAGCATGGCTAGCAAAACCATTACAAAATTGTATTCCATTTCTGCAACATAGAATGAATCTAAACATAATTGATGTAACACCATTATTTTATTTATTTGCTTTTGCTTACTGGAAAAGTCTGTGTGGGTGTACTATCCCCTTTTCAACAGAGACCTGGGGAAGAATAAGTCAAGTTACAATAGCATTAGTACCTGCAAACAACAATTTATTACATTCAAGTGACAATAGACATAATATAACAAATAAGATAACATTGCAAATAAGATGATACTTAAGGATATTCTAAAAGAGTGAAACTGATTAATATCACAGATTGCAGGATGGCAGGTAGCTGATGGCAGTAATTATTTAAGTAGCTGTAGTGTAAAATGCAAATTAGAAACCAACATTTGTATAAATCATCACAACAGATGAGGAAATAGATTAATGGGTGTTTAGCCATAGGTGAGATCCATATATTGTAAGTCCGAAAGGATTCAAAACCAGCATGTGTCCATGCAGCCAAAATGAAACCTTTTCTCTTCACCTGAAGTCCCCCGAAGTACTACGTAAGTCTGAAAGGATGTTAAAAGTACTGAGTGTATATTTGTACCATTTATAGAGTGAGTGTCTCGGGTATTACTTCAAGAGCTATGTTTGTCAGAACATTGAGAGTAATTTAACCTTTCGAACTAAAACTATGGAAGGAATTTAGGGGAGTGGTCTTAAAGGGGAGAGAGAAAGTAAGGAAGCATATGAAGGGACACAATTAGGAGGGAAGAAGATAAGTAGGGAAAATAGGGAGGTATGAATATAGGAGGAGGATAAATGGTGCAACTGGAGAAAGAGGAGTGAAAGGGAGTTGGAGGACAAGAAGTGTAAGTTGGAGATAACATGCATGTGATAGTGAGAATTGATATTTAATGGGAATGAGTGATAATTACATTGATAGCTATGGCTGTTAACACGGGGGTGTATAAAAGTAGAGTCATGAGTTTGTAAAGTGTTGCTTTAGCAGTGTTTTTAATCTAAGTATGCTGGACTGTTGTCTAATGGTGGTGGTAATTTTATTCCTGATCTTGGAAATGAGGCTGGAGATGTTTTAGGATTCGTTTGTGGCTAATTGAAATCAGTCCATGGAATATAGAGGTCCATTTGGGAAGTAAAGTGTGATTGTGCTTAGTAAGGCAAAGCAGCATAGAGGCTTCTAAAAATATTTAGACAATGACTGATGGGTAATAGATACATAGTGATGAAGTTCTTGCCAGTTCATTTATTTGGAGGACAAACAATGGTGATATTTCAAAGTACTTTAGCAGCCAATCTTTTTATATTGTTATAGCATTGCTCAGTTTTGGTAAGGACCAGTTGCTGATGGTCTTTGAAGATTGAGGTTACATATAATAATGCAGGAAGATGAAATGTAGTAGCTGTAGTTTTCCTTGTGTTGTCAGTTAAAACATGTTTACTACAATACAGGAAATCTAGTTTTCATGTTATTTTTTTCTTTTTTTGATTACTTGTTACATAAGGATGTCAAACTTTAGATACTTGTCTGTTATTATGCCAAGTAATCTTAGTCTGAGTTTCTAGTAAACTGAGATAGCCAAAGGTAATGTTACTGAGTGGGGACCTCCAGCTAAGCTCTACCTGTGATTTTAATTGTAAAAAAGTAGTTAACTTACATAAATTACCAAAGGTTGGGGAAGCTCAGCAGTGATATGTAGATACTTTGTTACCTTGTAGGTTGTTCATACTCAGGCATACAACTAGTAGTCTTCACTCGGGCTGGGTTTCTAATGCAGCTGCAGATTGTGTGTAATCTGTGGAGTTATGTGCTGGATGTCGGGGAGGCCTTATCAGCAAGGGTATATAAAGAAGAAACGTTTCTTTCTAAATCTATGTATAAAAAATTTCTGTCACTGAAATGAAAGTAACATTACAGTCATTATAATCAACAGTACAGAAAATCTCTCCAAATCTCAACAGTATTAACACTCCTTTGGATGAATTTGTTTCGAGAATTGGTGAATATGACATAAGGATTTCAGCCTGTGAGGACAATATTTGTAATGCTACATCCAAATCTCATCTGCATTCCAAAGAATATCCGTCTTTTAATGAAAACCTGACTGACCTAGAAAAATGTTTAACTGAAGAAATATGTCTCTGGCAACCCTGTTATTTATTACATTATCTTCCAAGTTACTGAGGACCTGAAGGCAAAATCACGTTTCAGGATAAAAAATGTACACAGAGCACTTCAGCCCAAGTTTGCTTCAGATTCAGTTATACTAGTTTCAGGATAGTACAGATCCTTAAACTGCTAAGAATAAACCACACTTTACCTTAAAAAGCTGTTAGTTCAAAGCAGACTTCCCTATGGAATATACATGATGAAAAAGTTGATTTTTTTTCTTTTTACCTAATCCTGATTAAAATTTTCAGCATTAGATGCCCTTCACGATTAAACTGAGTCTTGCTTTTAACAGTTGCAAATATCAAATTGTTGATTTTGGGAATAAGAAGCTTATTTTTGTATATGTTTTTGATAAAAAAAAAACAAACTTCTGCCACATACCTCTAACTATACAACCTAGAAATAAAAAAAAAATATGGAGTACTGTCACCCAAATTCTCCACCCCAGAAACCCCTCAACACCAAACCCCTTCCCTAATAATTCACCCCAAGAAACTGCCTCTGTCTTCAATACCTACTTTATTGATACCATCAGCAAACGTATGTCAACTTCCAACCCAAACAATTCCCCACCTCTCACCACTCTTACTACAAAACTGCCCTTTCTCACTAAATTCCATCCCTACTAGCTTCTCAAACTTAAACCATGCTCCCTATCAGCTGACAATTTGTAATCTCTCTTCCTAAAGGCTGGTGTTAACTCCATAACATACCCAGTCTCCATCCTTATTAACCACTCAGTCTGTGAAGCCACTGTCCAAACTCTCTGGAAGAAATTGCACACCATACCTATTCATAAAGGTGGTAACTCTAGAACTCTCTAATTATCACCCAATTGCCATACTCTCTCCCCTCTCCAAAATTCTTGTGTATTGTGTGCATAAACAAATCCTATCTTATCTCACTCAGGAAAACCTCATCACCCCTACCCAGTATGGCTTCCGCCCCCACCACAGCACCCCTGCTGCTCTCATTTCCTTTAGTTACTGCATCTCCTTAGCCAGGGACAATAATAAACTAGTGTCCTGCTTCTTGTTAGAGCTCTTCAAAGTCTTTAATATGATTTCCCACTTCAGCCTCATCTTCAAATTTTCTCAACTAAACCTTTCCCCTGCAACTATTTCCCGGTTTACCAGCTAACACACTAACAGACAGCAATCTGTCAAATGGCTCTCTGCTCTATCTCCCTTTCTCCCCATAAACATGGACATCATACAAGGCTCATTTCTAGCCCCCTTCTTTTTACACATTTGTACTAATCAACTCCATGCATCATGTCCTCAGTTATCCCTCATCCAGTACAAGGATGACTCCACTATCATCACCATTGCTGACAACCCATTTGACCTGCTTACCCTAACTCAAACCTCCTTTAGACTTACCGAAACGTGGCTTACTAACAACCAACTCATACTAAAACCTAAAAAGACAAAACTACTCATATTCCTACCCAAATCTCTCTACCATCTTAAATCCTCTTTCACAATCTCTTCCCTTAACAACATCACTATCTCATCTGAATCCCACACAAAGCTCTTTGGAGTAATTATCAACAACTAACTTAAGTTTGACCTTCATGTATACCACTGTATAACGAAAACCCACCAAAAGCTCAGCTTACTTTGTAGAAACAACAGGTTCCTTACCCACAACTCCAGAATCTCACTTACCCAGGCCTGTCTTGTCCCTAACATTTTCTACAGCTCTCAAATCCTCATTAACTCACAGTCCTCTCTACTATCCAAACTTGAAACAACATACAACAAAGTTGCCAGATTTGCAGCTAACCTGCCACCAAAATCACACCACTTTCTTACTCTCCAAACACTCAGCTGGTTAGAGTTCCCTAACCAACTCTTATTTACTCAACTTCTCATCATCCATACTATCCTAAACAAGCCCCTCCCCTGCCCTTGCATATCCTGTCTTGTCTTCCTCTATAACCCACCACATTTCCTTAGACGCTCAGACCAATGTCTCTTACAGATTCATAAACCTAAAATATAATTTGGACAAAATATCTACAGCTACCTTCCTGCTCTACCATGGAATAAGCTTTCCTTATTCCTCAGAAACATTACCCATGCTCATGAATTCATGACAACTCTCAGAACTTACCTATACAGCACCTGGAGATGTCAATCCAATCATCCCACTTGAAATTTTCCCTTCCCTCTTTCCTCCTTTATTCTTCTTCCTCCTTCACTTTCCTTCCTGCGTCTTCCTTTCCCACAACTATGCTATCTATTCTAACTTCCTGTGTATTACAACAATAATAAACTACTGCACTACATACCCCTCCAAATTCCTGCCCCCAGCAGTGTAACACTAATTTCTTTTCTTTCCTCTACCCTTCACTCTTATTTCCCCTCACACTGTAACTTGTCAAACTAATTCCAAAATCCAGTAACTGTGTAACTGCTATTTCACTCTCCCAGTCAATGAATATCTTCCCGCCCCTCCTGTAGGAACTCCAATCACAAGCTAGCAAAACATTTCAATACACCCCACTCAGACCGGCGCTGTTTTTAAACTACTCTAGCCTGTTCTGCATGCTGTTTTGGGATCTTCCAGTAGTGTACCCAACATGTAAGTTCTGTTAAATGTGTTTTTTCCTCCAGAAATCCAATGATTCTCAGTATATGTGCTAATGATTTGTTATAAGCAGCAAGATATGCCACCATTTACATGTGTATATATTTAAAGGGTTATGCTCCTCACACTTGGTAATAAACTGAACCCTGTTTATGCATTACCATTTTAAGTGGGATATTTTTGTTGTTGTGACTTTATTGACCATTTAACTCATATTATTGCCACTATTGTTTAATTATCACTGTTTTTAAAAGAAGATACTGTGCTTTATCAGCTGTGTTCCTACTGCAGTATTTTAAAATTAATACCAAGCAATTAATAGCGAACTAATTTAACTGCTCACTATATGCTTAAACTGGGATGTGATGTAATTCCTTATAGTTCACAGCCACTCAGTTGCTATAGTGTAGTAATACCTTGTCCTATAGATTCTGTTTTAGTTAGACTGTCCCATGTTACGTGATGGCTCACCCAGAACAAGCTGGATATTGTACATTAATCTTGGTTGAGCACTGTATATATGGCTATATGCTTGTTGTATTTGTTTGAACATATCTTTTAGTGTCAAATTACTGATTTGGGTTTTTAATTTAACTTAGTAACTGTAGTGTTATTAGGCTGTGTTACCTACTTCACTTTCACTCCTTTCTTATATTTCACCAGTTATAGAGAAATTCCTACTTATTCTAGCACTCCCCTTGTCAGCTTTTCCTAATCTTTTTTTTTTCCATTTACAGTTCTCAGCTAAAACAAACAATGTGAGGCATCCCTATAGCAGTTCTCTACCAGCAAGCTGCATCTGCAAATGTCTGTGGCTGGTTTACTTAAAGTAAAGGGAACATTAGACTATATGTTAATGCTTGATTGTGCATATAATTAGAATGTATTCAGAAAGTCCACACTGCTGGTAACCCCCACCCCCACCCCACCCCCACCAGAATTCTCTCTAAACCCAATACTTTCTAGTTTGGAATCATTGTTTCACTCAGTCTTCTCCTTCCCCAATACACTTGCCCATATTTTTCCCACTCCATACGGACTCCTGGCATAAAGTTTCTATTAATCTATGAATTCCTACTCTACAAAATTGTCATCTACATAGATACTTTCCAAAGTACAATGTAGTATAAGTGACTGACTGTTCCTCACTGTGCAGTCATAGAACTTGGATCTACCTGCTCTGTTCAGCCTTCGCTACACTCAGGAATCACTCTGCTCCCCTACCCTGCCCCCATTCCCACCTGCCCCCAGACAATTTGAATTTATTCTAAACCTAATCACTCACACTTATCTACCAATCACCACCTGTACAATTTCCAATTATACAATATCTGACATTTCCACACTAGCCTTAACAACACCATCCATTATCACACATATATTAACCCATTAACCTATAACCAATCCCTACCCTTCAACCATTACAAAATGATATCAGTGCATTGTTTATTACTAACTCTGCTAACAACTGCTGCTCACTTAACAAACTGCCATTCACAAATAGTCTCCCCTCACACTTTTCACAAAATTACATTTACCTTTTCTCCACACCTGACTACTCCATCTTAATATCTCCATCCATCTTAAATATAACAGAACTCCATCACACGTCATACAGACTATACCATATTAAACCAAACCCCAAAATACCCCTTTTAAGTTTCATAAACATATATCAACATTCTTCCAAACACTAGTAACCATAGCTACCAAACTTATTGTAAGTGGAGACATTCATCCAAACCCAGGCCCCCAGAATACCTCCTCACTACCCCCTCAAATAAAAGATATAACCAATCTATTGTGAAAAGGCTCCAAAATACATAGGCAACAAAGTCCAAGAATTACACTCCACTCTATCCCATTATAACCCCGAGATTGCTGTTTTAACGGAAACCTGGTTAAAAGCACACATTACTGAAAATGAAATTACACGACCTGGTCACAACATTATTAGAGCAAACAGGAAGGTAAAAAGAGGTGGAGGAGTAGCCATCTTACTTAAGAGCAGTCTCATACTTTTACCATAAAGCCTAAACATAGATTACCTCAAAAACATAGAAATCCTATCTACTAAACTTCAACTTAACCAAAACAAATTCATATCTATTATAGCTAGTTATGTTCCACCCAGAAATAGCATCTCTACTATAGAGCACATCATCCAGTCTATATCAAATTCCATAACCCCAAAAAACTATCATTATGGGAGACTTTAATACAGACTGGGCAACTTGTAATTCACATAGCCCTAGCAATCACATCAACCGCTATAGCTTTACGCAACTCATTCAGGCTCCTACACGGATAAATAAAAACTCCAGCTGTCAATCTATACTGGATTCGGACACTAACCAACAAACATCAGAATTATTAGATTAGTGGCTGCTTACTCGATAGCTTTAGTGACCATATGCCAACCTATCTATTAAGAAAAAACATCAGTACTGTCAAGCTCACCTCCTTCTGCCAAATCTGCAGTAAAAAAACAATTTTAACCGCCAAGACCTAATCAATACCCTAAAAATATGTAACTGGTCTCTACTAAAAAACTTGCCACTTGATGCTGTGGTAGATTATTTCACCAGTACCTTCCTTGAAATTCTAAACAAATTGGCCGCCCCCAGGTCAATTTGTATTAAGGCCGCATACACACCATGGCTAACTAATGACACCAGAATGCTCCTTAGGAAAAAGACAAAGCTTGGCAAACATGGCTCACCTGTAAAACCCAAATCAACCATATCACATTCCAGCAAAGTAGAAGCAAGGCTAAACACCAAATCAGCCTAGATAAAGAGAACTTCTACTATAACCTGCAATGTAAATGCCAGCATAACCCCAAAAAGTTTGAAATACCATACATGCCATTCTCCACCCATAGCATTCCACTATCCGTCCCCCCAACTTACCATACTCTTCTTCCACTGTTGCAGAAAAAATTAATAAATACTTCACTGAAAGTGTACTATCTCTAATTAAAAGTAATTTCATAGAAATATTACTAGCCTCCAAACCTCTCAATATTAACTACAACTCCTCCTTTCAGCCTACTCCCACAGCTACCATTAAGAAACTACTCAAAAAATTCAAACCATCTTCAATACTAGCTGACAAGTTACCAGATGAATATTTAAAACTTGCAGCTGAAGCCATATCTTATCCAGTGTCGATCCTTATTAACAGGTCTATAGTAGAATGACATGTCCCAGCAATATGGAAAATTGCACACATTATCTACTTACACAAAGGCAGAAATTCCACAGAGCTGTCCATCTACAGACTTATTGCCATTCTGTCTCCACTATCTAAACTCCTCGAAAGATGTATCCATTCACAACTGATTCATTATCTTACCTTCAACAACCTTCCAGCAACATATCAACATGATTTTAGGCCCCATCATAGTACCACAACTGCACTCCTCAGTTTCACCAGTACCATAAACCAACTCAGAAACAATGGTAAAATAGTCTCTGCAGTGTTTTTAGACATGTCCAAGGCTTTTGATATGGTCGCCCACCCTGAACTATTAAATATACTCACCAAACTGAACCTCAGCCCCTCTGCCCTTCAATGCTTCCGAAGCTATCCACAGGACCACCAGCAATCTCTAAAATGGCTGAATGTCCTATCCCCGTCCTCTTCCCATCACTCTTGAAGTACCTCAAGGCTCAATTCTTAGGCCATTACTCTTCACTGCTTTAAAAACAATTTCTATAGTGCTAGCCCACTGGCTTCAACTATCCAATATGCAGATGGCACAACACTTATGCGCTGCTAATAACCTGCAAGACCTCCATGATATAACCCCAAAATCATTCTCATATACCGTGCTATGGCTCTCTAACCATCAACTCATACTCAACCCCAATAAAACAAAACTCATGTTCTTCCAACCACAAGATCCTCCCCCCAGCACCTTCTACATCGCAGCTAGGAATAATAATAAAATTAATGCTAATTCACAAACAAAACTACTAGGAGTAATACTAGATAACAACCTGAGATTTGATCTACATACAGCAGACAATTAAGAGAACCCATCTTCTATCAACACTACTGTATGCTTCCTCAATTCTCAGCAAGCTTAAAAAGACAGATTTAATTAAACTTTAAACATGCTACAATAAAATAGCTAAACTTGCAACTAACTGCCCACATCATACCCACCACTGTCACTCCTTAAAACAACTTTCCTGGTTAGAACTCCCACAACTTCTATCCTATAACCAATCAACCTTAGCACACAAACTAGTATATCAACCCGAAAAAATCCTGCCCTTCTAAATATTCTCCAGCCTCATACCACAAACTGACGTTTTTGCTCAACAAACAAATCTATACTACAAGTGTCCAAATCCACTAATATAGCAGGAGACTCCTTATTTTCTCATCATGTAGCAACAAGCTGGAATTCCCTACCTCACAGCATCCGAAACAACACAAATACCAACCATTTCAAAAAGATTCTTAAAAATGATCTTAATGACACCTGGCTTTGCTCCTGTACTACTCCAGGCTAAATAGCTTTAATAGTTCTGGTTATACTTTTTCTTCTCTGCTGGCCACCTCATAATCTATGCTCTCTCTCTCATGTCTAGATAATCTCTAACCTCATCCTTTTCTATGTAATCCCCCCCCCCCCCCGCTACAAACCTCTCTTCCTTTCCAGATTGCTTGCTGGATGCAGTTTCAATAATGATTATTATGCTGGTAGTCAAGTTAATAAATTCATAACAGATGTAATTTTCATCAGTAAGTGATGTAAGTAACCTACTAGTTTCAGTTAGTCCAGGTTTTACCTTAATGATGCCATTACCACTTTTTATAGAACTCTTTATTTTATACATCTGCCCAATCAGTAAACTGCTACATATCTTCCTCAGATAGGTAGGATGTACTAATTTGTTGGGAGCATTGCCTGAAGCTCTGCGCATGCTGCTTGTGTTGAATTAATGAAGGCTTGCTTCAAGCACATTGTGAATGTGTCACAGGTGAGGGCTGGAATTTTAGAATGGTTGGAATATCTTATTTGAGTGACTAAACTCACTTTGGTGGCTGGCTTGACAGACCACACATCCCGTGTTTTTCTTTTTTGGTAATGATTCTTGCCATGGACCTCTCTGGTAAGGGTATCATAAATAAAGATTTAGATAAAAAATAGTTGTCAATTAAAAAAATAATAATAATGTGCATTACTGTTAAACAGCCATCCTTGAAAAGTAGAGCACTGGCTTAAAGGTAAAACAACTGTCCAAATTAAGGAGGCTCAAAGCTTCTGGCTCAGGCATTGATAGTTTATAATTTACTAAACTATATTGGGTAATAAAATACATTGTTAGCAGTGAGCCGATTTGTCCCATTTTAATATCTTCGGCAAGTTCTATTTATTGGTGAGGAAGCCTATATTTATTTTTGTCTGTAACTGATAGAGCTGCTTTCTGATACCTGCTCCATTTTGATTTCTGTTTTAAGAAATCTGCTTGGTCTGGTGTTTTTGTTCTATGTGAGAGGTAGACACTTAAATTATCTAGGCTGCACATTTTGCATGTTTTTTTTAATTGGTTAAATTGTCTATTGTGTGATACTTAAATACTCGGTGAAATTCTGAGCCTTTATCTTTGAAAAGATTTCAAGCTTGCATAAACTAAAGCACTGCTGATGATTCTCTGCTGTGTTTTCCCAACCACCCTCTCCTTTGTTTATCTACTTTTCAAAACTGGTGATTTTAAGTTGCCCACCCTTCTTTAAATTGAACTTAATATGCTCCTGCCTTTCTACACTGTTGTTGATATCCTGGATTATTTATTTGGCGTTCCTTGTGTTTATATTGAAAAAGTGCAATTTGCCTCCCATTGTCTGTTCTGTTTGATTTGACGTCATTATCTAGGTAGCTGTTAGATAAAGTAGTGCATTTTTACACTCTAACAAGCACTTGATTTTACATCAAAAGAGGTAAGTGGATTTTCCATCTAGTGCACTGGGAGGTAGCCTGGTCTGTTTAGGTTGCAGAAACGCTTGAGATTTCTGAATGTAGTTTTATTAGCTGGAGGGCTTGTTAATCAGCTTATCATGTTTTTAGTTCCTTTATAAATTCTGTACAACTGTGTAGTTTGTGGCTCGTTTATGCAAAGCAAAGTACTTCTACTGAATAATCACACTTTAATATCTGTTTAAAGTACACTGCTGCATCTATATCCTTAAGTTTGCTTGTGGTAGCATTTCACTCCAGACACTCATTTAATGTTCTTTTACATTAGGAGGACTGGGATTATTCAACTAGTGGCAGTAGGTGTTTACCTTGTCTATCTGAGCTGGGAAACACACAAAAGGGCTCTATCTATTTTTTTGCACTTCTCTGCACTTGATTTGCACTTTTCCGATACCTAGATAGCATAGACTAGATTTAGACCTGCTGAAGCTAGCCTGTTATTGATACACTTGAGCACTAAACCAACCATCTTACATTAAGAAGGGCTCCCCTGCACCCTTGTGGCAGAAGAGTGTGGATCCAGCTTTGTCTGAGCTGGGGTTTGCTGGAGGAAGGTTCACTGTGTGCTTTCTTATTGGTATATTACCTTAAAAGTGTTTATGTTTGTCATCCTTTGCCAGAGGTCTAGAGTGTTTCTGATTTAATCCAAGGAATCCAAGGCAAAAAACAAGAAAATAAGTATATTTTGTGTTTCTTATGCACTTTTTGAACTGCATTTTATTAAATTACTGTATCATTTCTTTCTTTTTTACTGTTTTATTGTTTGTGACTGCTTCATTCACTGCACTTGATTTGCACAGTTCTGATACCCAGGTAGCATACACTGAATTCAGACCTGCTGAATCTAGTCTGTTATTGATATACTTGAGCACTAAACCAAGCATCTTACATTAAGAAGGGTTCTCCTACACCTTTGTGACAGAAGAGTGTGGATCCAACCTTGCCTGAGCTGGGGATTTCTGGAGGAAGGCTCATTGTTTGCTTTCCTATTGGTAGATTAGCTTAAAAGTGTATTAATTTTGTCTGTATTTAAGTCATGCTTTTGTGTGTTGCAGCACACTGTGCAACAGGGATTAGTGGTGGATTGTATAGACATAAATACATTGAAATGCAATTTTTTGAACTAATGCAACTTATGAATAAATATTACCAGCTAACTATTGATAAACTATCTGCCGAGATTGCCGAACTAGATTGTGATATAAAAGTGCATGTAGACTTTACACGTTACCAGCATGAGTATTCAAGAATATTTACTACGATTAACCAGCAACCTAATAAAAATTCTGAGACTAAAATAAAAAAGTTAAAGAGGGATATTGAAGCCTATAAGAATAAGGCCGCTTATCCAACTCCACCCCCCTCACAAGATAGGAATTTTTCTGAACAACAAGCATGCCCACAACGTAATAATGTTCAAACACGTAACTCAAGAGAAGAAATACCATCAACGAGTACGGGGTATAACAGTGTTTATCATGAGCAGAGGGATGTAGCGTGTTTAGTTAATAATAACAAAGGTGCAATCGTGGATAATACGGAACAAACGAGTAGCCAGAGATGAGGAGAACAACATTCTTTTTCCAACAATGGACAGAATCATCAGAAGCAGTACAACACGAGAGGGCAGAACAGAATAAGGAAATAGACGACAACAGTTTAAAAATACTTAAAAATAAAAAAGGTGACATTAATATATATAACTATTCTAGTTATACAGTCCCCGTGGAACTTTGTGAACTTTTTTCCAAAGGTTTATTGTTTGTTCCAATTCAGCATTTTAATTTATCAAGAACTTTAATTGATTTAAAGCTATATATATGAAAGCTTAATTTATTGTTGTTAATGGAAAATGGTGAAATGTTAAATGATGTTTTGAGAGTACCTAGTACATTTAATCCTCCCATACATCCCTTACTGTCGTTGTTTGAATCTTTGTGCGAGTCTGAAATTAGAAGTATACATTTGAGAAGTAAAGTTGATTTTAATGCTTCAGAAGATGAAAGAGATGCAGTGAATGCAATTAAATCAGCGCCTGTTCGTATATTGAAACCGGACAAGGGAGGGAGGTTGGTTTTAATGGATTTGGAACAGTATGATGGTAAAATGAGAAGTGTATTGGGGGTGACACATATATATTGTCTAGTTTGAATGAATTGAATACTGCTTATAAACGTATAAATGTTTTTTTTAATGATTCTTTTAGAAGGTTTTATCAATTTAAGTACTTTGAATTATTTGGTTACACTTTGTCCTAAAATACCGTCAGTATTTGGATAACCCAAGATTCATAAAAGTTTAGAAAATCCTCCAATGAGAACCTTAGTAAATGCTAGGTCTTCTATATGCTAGTGCTAAGGTTGTTGATAATATCTTAAAAAATACGTGAATAAGGAAGATCAAATATGTAAAGACTCGGGGGCTTTTTTATCTGCCATTAATCAGTTAGCATATCATGATAATATCAAGTTTTTAACTGTGGATGTAACCGATTTGTATTTTTCTATACCCCACAATGTAGGAATCGAATGGGTTGTAAAAAGAATGGTTTACCATGGGGCTGAAGATAAAGAAGTGAGATTAGTCCAGGAACTGTTAAGCATCATATTAACTAATAATTCTGTGATGTTTGGTAAGGAAATTTGGCTACAAAAAACGGATGTATCTATGGGGTCCCCATGTGGGGCTAGTTTTACAAATTTAGTAATGGCTCAATGGGAACATCAGTATATATTTAATGATGAAGGGACCCGAGCTAGGATCAAGTTTTATACAAGATTCCTGGATGATACCTTTATTATGTATGATGGTGATATAATTGAGGTTAATAGTTTTATTGATATAATAAATATGAGTACAACTTTTTTGAAATTTACTCATAAAGTGGCAAATGATAAAATTGCTTATTTAGATGTAGGACTCATAAAAGATTAGAATGAAAGACAATATGTAGCTAAAATTCATCATAAGGAAATGTACTCAAATACAATGTTACATTATACAAGTGCCCATCCATACCAGCAGAAAAAGAGTGTGGTAAAAGGCCATCTGGTATGTGCTGCTCGTATGGTAAGAGCATTTCACGAGGAATGCAATAAATTGAAAGGTATGTTTGTTAGAAGGGGATACCCTGAAAGTATGTTAAGAGAAATTATTAAAGAAGTGCAATATAAGAGAAGTGTAGGAATATACAAGCCTATTTTAATGAAACAGTGTCGTATTTTGAGTAGGAGACAGGCAACCAGTCATACAGAGATGGCGGTTGCAACATCTATGACTACAACTAGGAATATTACATCTAAGGCACGTAATTTTAAAATGAGTTTCATTACTCCATTTAGTTTGGAGGTAGATATGATTAAATTAATTTTATGTAAAAATTGGAATGTATTTAATTTTGAAACTGGTTTTATAGAAAAGTTAGGTGATGCACCAATGGTTATATATAGAAAAGGAAATAGTTTAAAGAGTATTTTGGAAACAGGACAGGGATACATAGAATAGAAGGAACTTTTGAATGTGAGACGTGTAATTATTGTAGGTATATTGCCACCAGTACTAACATTTCGATTAATGGTAAGACTTATAAATTGAGAGGAAGATATAACTGCCAATCTAAGTCAGTTGTATATTTGGCCACCTGTCAGTCTTGTCCTTCATTTTATGTGGGCAAGACTGACAGGAAATTTAAAGATAGGATATACAAACGTGTATAATATTAAGAAAAAGAAGTCAGACAATGCCTTAGCTAGGCATTGTAATCAATATACTACACATTCTTTTTCTTTCAGGATATTAGATCAGATTGTTCCTAATATAAAAGGAGGCATGCCATACCAGTTATTATTAGAGTGACATAAAATAATATGGCAATTGAAATTACAGTCATATAAAGCCCCTGGTTTGAATGAAAATATCTATTTAACATGTATTTTAAAATTGAGAAGTTTGATGCTCTAGAAGGAGTATTTGTATCTGTATTTATTATTATTATATTATTATATTAATTCTTCCCCATTTATAAAACATAGGTTTTTAATAATAGTTTTATAGGTTTTATGTTTTATATTTATTAGTGGTAATTGATGTTTAACATACTTAATACATTTTTAGTGTTAAATGTATATTGAATAATAATTAGATTAATTAGTTGTTATTAGCACATGATTAATTGTTTCTATTTAAGCTGTGGTGGTTTTTCTGGTTGTCTGAGGATGTTTAGCCATCGTTGCTGGATGAAAAGCTTATTGAAATAAATTGTTGTACTTAACGAATATAAAACAAATACTTATTTTGCTCTGAGTTCGTTTTTGCACTCCAGTTGCCGATTTGTGATTTAAATAGATTATTATGCTGGTAGTCAAGTTAATAAATTCATAACAGATGTAATTTTCATCATTAAGTGATGTAAGTAGCCTACTAGTTTCAATTAGTCCAGGTTTTACCTTAATGATGCTATTACCACTTTTTATAGAACTCTTTATTTTATACATCTGCCCAATCAGCAAACTAGGTAGGATGTGTTAATGTGTTGGGAGCATTGCCTGAAGCTCTGCACATGCTGCTTGTGTTGAATTAATGAAGACTTGCTTCAAGCACATTGTGAATGTGTCACAGGTGAGGGCTGGAATTTTAGAATGGTTGGAATATCTTATTTGAGTTACTAAACTCACTTGGGAGACTGGCTTGACAGAACACACATCCTGTGTTTTTCTTTTTTGGTAATGATTCTTGCCATGGAGATCTTCGCCAGTGACCTCTCTGGTAAGGGTAAGCCAGTGATCTCTCTGGTAAGGGTATCATAAATAAAGATTTAGATAAAAAATAGTTGTCAGTTAAAAAAATAATAATGTACATTACTGTTAAACAGCCATCCTTGACAAGTAGAGCACTGGCTTAGAGGTATTACAGCTGTCCAAATTAAGGAAGCTCAGAGGTTCTGGCTTAGGCATTGATAGTTTATAATTTACTAAGCTATATTGGTTATTAAAGTACATTATTAGCAGTGAGCTGATTTGTCCCATTTTAATATCTTCGGCAAGTTATATTTATTGGTGAGGAAGCCTACATTTATTTTTGTCTGTAACTGATAGAGCTGCTTTCTGATACCTGCTCCATTTTGATTTTTGTTTTAAGAAATCTGCTTGGTCTGGTGTTTTTGTTCTATGTGAGAGGTAGACACTTAAATTATCTAGGCTGCACATTTTGCAGGTTTTTTTCATTGGTTAAATTGTCTATTGTGTGATACTTAAATACTCAGTGAAATTCTGAGCCTTTGTCTTTGAAAAGATTTCAAGCCTGCATAAACTAAAGCACTGCTGGTGATTCTCTGCTGTGTTTTCCCAACCACCCTCTCCTTTGTTTATCTACTTTTCAAAACTGGTGATTTTAAGTTGCCCACCCTTCTTTAAATTGAACTTAATATGCTCCTGTCTTTCTACACTGCTAGTGATATCCTGGATTATTTATTTGGCGTTCCTTGTGTTTATATTGAAAAAGTGCAATTTGCCTCCCATTGTCTGTTCTGTTTGATTTGACGTCATTATCTAGGTAGCTGTTAGATAAAGTAGTGCATTTTTACACTCTAACAAGCACTTGATTTTACATCAAAAGAGGTAAGTGGATTTTCCATCTAGTGCACTGGGAGGTAGCCTGGTCTGTTTAGGTTGTAGAAGCGCTTGAGATTTCTGAATGTAATTTTATTAGCTGGAGGGCTTGTTAATCAGCTTATCATGTGTTTAGTGCCTTTATAAATTCTGTATTTTGAGTAGTCTGTGGCTCATTTATGCAAAGCAGAGTACTTCTACTGAATAATCACACTTTAATATCTGTTTAAAGTACACTTCTGCATCTATATCCTTAAGTTTGCCTGTGGTAGCATTTCACTCCAGACACTCATTTACTGTGCTTTTACATTAGGAGGACTGGCAACCTTGTGGCAGAAGAGTGTGGATCCAGCTTTGTCTGAACTGGGGCTTGCTGGAGGAAGGTTCATTGTGTGCTTTCTTATTGGTATCTTACCTTAAAAGTGTTTACGTTTGTCATCCTTTGCCAGAAGTCTAGAGTGTGTCTGATTTAATCCACGGAATCCAAGGCAAAAAAACAAGAAAATAAGTATATTTTGTGTTTCTTATGCACTTTTTGAACTGCATTTTATTTTATTGTTTGTGACTGCTTCATTCTCTGCACTTGATTTGCACTGTTCTGATACCCAGATAGCATACACTGAATTCAGACCTGCTGAATCTAGTCTGTTACTGATACACTTGAGCACTAAACCAAGCATCTTACATTAAGAAGGGTTCGCCATACACCCTTGTGGCAGAAGAGTGTGGATCCAACCTTGTCTGAGCTGGGGATTTCTGGAAGAAGGCTCATTGTGTGTTTTCCTATTGGTAGATTAGCTTAAAAGTGTATTAATTTTGTCTGTATTTAAGTCATGCATTTGTGTGTTGCAGAACACTGTGCATCAGGGATTAGTAATAGATTGTATAGACATAAATACCTTGAAATGCAATTTTTAGTGGAATCCTCACTAGCATCCATACTGCACTACAGGTCCACTGAGCAGCATTGCCACACTTATGATCCATAGCCTTCAACAGAACAAGCACCTTTGTTAGTTCTCCCACAAAATCTGGGTCAAACTAGCCCACTCCCTTCCCCTAATAGTACATACAATAAAAACATGGTATAATGGATGGGGAGTTTCCCATCATTTCACTGGCCAGCCTGACTGACATGGGCATCCTGAGGCAATGTAGTCCTTGCATCATGTATACTGACAATCACTTACTCCGGAAACAAACAAATACTCTGAGTGAGAAATGCAATAACACTATAAAATCAGAGTCTGTTCTCTCACCTTACAACAAACTTGACATCAAACAGGTTGTCAGCACACATACACACTTCACCTCTCACACAAAATGAGGTCACGACACCTAAACCCACATATGTGGAGGTACTCAGTAGAAGCCTACCAAAAGATTGGAGACCTTTCAAATATAAACCACTTGCACACACTGCTTGCCAATAGAAACCACTACACGAGACATACACCAGTGTTTCAGCAAATAAACCCTTAAGGCAGTACACCTCAAAATCAAATGCCTTGGTCATAGGTGACTCCATAGTGAGACTCACAGATGTCCTCCTCACCAGGCTGGATAAGGAGAAAGTTGTGGTCAGCTGCCTGTCAGGTGTCAGGATCCATCAAATCACATATGCACTCAAGTCACTCAACAACAAGTACTGTTATGACTCTGTCAAAGTCCATTTTGAGGTGAATGACTTGAGACATACCTCTCTGGACTATATGAAGAGAGATTTGACTGAACTCTCAGATTATGTGCCCCAGCCATTTATGACCCTAGCCCTAAGCAGCATTCTACCTTCAACCAGGATGATGTCACCACATTAAAAAAATGATCAATCTCAGCAATTGGCTTAGCTGTAGTGTCAGTCCAGGGGGCCCCAGGATCTGTCAGCCTGGGAAGACATGGTCAACAGCCATCTATTTTGCCAGACATGGTCTGTATCTGTCTCCTCTGGGCTTTTGGATACTGGCAAAGACACTTGTCTTGTCCATTGTGCCTTTTATAGGTGATGTCAAAACAACAAACTTTCTGATGTAACAAAATGCACTTGAGAAAAACACAAGGTTCTGCTGCTTAATACTAGCAGTCTAAACATGAAACTGCACTCCCTGGAAGAACTCCTCACCTTGGAAGATGCTGACATCTGTGCAGTCACTGAGACATGGTTTAAGGCTGCAGAGAGCACCCCAGCTGCGCCAGGCTACATGCCTTCCATACATTTGGACCTCAGAATGAGCAAGAAAGAACCAAAGGTGGAGGTGTATCCATTTTTATTAAAGCCAAGTGCACCTCAAGACTGGTCAAACAGTACGACTCTCTCACACTACTCCATGTCCAATTAACTATGGACAAAATACCCTACCACATCATTCTAGCTATAGGCCCCCCACCATGAACTAAGAAAAGCATACCACCTACCTGGACTTACTGGAGTCACTTGCCATACAGCCCAACACCTTAGCCATGGGAGATTTCAACTATCTTTCCATTGACTGGATGACATACATGAGCACGGACAAGCTCACCCGGAGGTTTCTGGACTTTGTCAGTACAAATGTTCTGGAACAGATAGTCTGCACCCCCATAAAAGGCTCAAATGTCCTAGACATAATACTCATATTGGGGTCGCTGTACTCCCCCTTGCGTGATGCTCTCCTTGGTAAGGTTGGCCCACAAATCATTCTGATTTGAAGTAACTATTGAACCTGTCACCACCAACACAGGAGTAAAAAAACTAAACCCTTTTATAAAGCAAACTACGGCTACTAAGTTATGGTATAAAAAGTTTTATACCCCTGAAATCACAGACAACAATGACTCCAACACAGAGGTACAGTATACACAAATCGCCTGTATAAACACTTAAGCAACTGTATAGACTTGGCTGTACCTAACCAGATTAAAACCAAGTCCTCCCGAACAAACAAGCGACCCTGGTGGACCTCAAGTATAAACAGGTTATATAACAAAAGGAAGAAACTGATGTCTAGCATTTATATTATGCTGTCGAAAACTCAAACTGTCGACAGCGTAATAATCGACACGAAAATGTCGAAACCCCTGAACATCGAACACACAAAAAAAAAAAAAAACACCCAAACTCAACACAAATTGCTCTATGTAGGGGGGGAGCTGCACCCCCACACCCCCCGCTACTTAAATATACCAACTCCGAGATCGCATTACATTGCAGTAAACGGAAATCCCTTACAGAAATTTCCATTTACACGCACAATGACTTTTGCTTTCGACATTTTGGTGCTGACAATATCAGCTTTGATATTGTCGGCCTTCGACAGGGTGAAGTAGACCCGATGTCTAAGAACAAAAGGGAAATGACTCAGCAGAGGAAGAATTCCCTGCACAGCTTGAACAAGCAAATCATGTAAAATCCTCTAAAGGTAATTCCAAAGATAAAATAGCATCCTAGCTAAGGATAATCATAAGGCATTATTTATGTCCAAAATCTAAAAGGGAATGCCCAGCCATGTGTCAAACCGGTAGCAGATAGTACCACTCAAACTATACCAGAGAAAATTGCCAACCTGCTAGCTGACAGATTTTGCACAAACTTCACCTCCCTGTCCCCACCAGCCATACACTAGAGCATACCTAACAGTAGTCTTCTGTTTAGTATCTGTAGAGATCAGGTCATATCTGTGCTCTCCAAGGTCAAAAACATGGCTCAGTGGGACCAGATAACAGCCCAGGTTGTTTATTAAGCAATCTAAAATAGGACTTAGTGGACCCACTTGGCTTTCTCTTTAACCATAGCCTGAGAACTGGCTTTGCTTCAACAGAGTGGAGAACAGCAACAGTAATCCCCTTCACAAAGAGGAGCCATCAACTGACCCTGGGAACTATAGACTCATATGTCGAACAAGTCTCATCTGCATGACCATGAAAAAAATCATCATGGACATTATCGACAAGGACATAGGTGAGCTTCAAACTCTAGACCCAACCCAGTTTAGCTTCATTAAGGGTTGATAATGCTTATTAAACCTAGTAGATGTCTTTAAGAAAGTCACCAAAGCCCTGGATGAAGGTAAGACAGTCCATACTGCCTATCTTGACCTAGCCAAGTCTTTTGACACAATCCCCCACTCAGGTATCATTGACAAACTCTCCCAGCTGGGGATTAATTGTTACATCACTAGATGGGTGCAATGTTCCTTTCTGCGTGTACTTCACCAGACACCTGTAGCAGCTCAAGAGACCACAGAGGTTTCTCACCAAGAAAATACAGGGCTTCCAAACCATGACTTACATGGACAGACTGAAAGTCCTGTCACTGCACACTGTATTGTATAGGTTGCTGAGAGGCGACTTGTGCCTGGCCTACAAGACAGTCTCTGACCCTATCCTGATTGAAATGTTGCTCATCTGCAAGTCAAATGGCACAACAGTTACTCACTCTAGGGATCTTAATCTAGCCTGTGACATTAACAGAACATGCTGGAGAGACAGATAACTCTCCCAGAGATTGCCACTACTCTGGAATAAACTTCAAGTTGACGTTTAGCAGAGTTCCTCACTGACCCTATTCAAGGGTAACCTGGACAAATGGATGGGAGACCTCAAATTCAACATGGGAATGGCACCCATGTCCCTCATGCAGAGGGGTAGTCGGTGTTTATCATAGACTCACTCTGTGAATTACATCCATCTAACCAAGGACAATTGAGGCAACTTGAGATTAACATGGCTAGGCTTGTTAGAGCTCTAGGCCACTAGCCTAGCAACCTCCCATGAACCTATGAACCTATAAACTAATTTATAAAAAGATTGGGGGTAGCATAATGGTTAAGGTGTTTAACTCACAGACACAAGATACAGGGTTTGATTCCCACCTTTGAGAGAAAATGTCTAGGCTTAAAAGGAACCACAAGGGCAGCTAGCCTAATACTTACCAATAAAAACATGAAAATAGTCTAGCAATTATTTCAGAGGATTAAGGCTGTGGGCTGTAAACCATTTGCTTCTTGTGGTCCAGGGTTTGATCCCCTCAGACTTCATTTGCCTATTGTATGAGTTTGAGCAAGTCACTTATGCAGTTAATTGGGCTATGAAACTCAATAGTATAAGAATAGTGTATATCTATGAAAAGTGAGATAATGTATTGAAGTAGACAAGTAAGTGAAAAAGAATGCTGCAGACTGCACTAATCTAGCTTATTAGCCCTTGGACCACTTTTTTGGGGATTTACTTCTCTGAGGTCAGGACCAATGTCAAGGGCCTCTAGTTGACCAAATTTGAAGACAATTGCAAAATAGGAACAGTTCTATAATCCCCTACTGAAACTAATGTTCTCTAGGAAGGGCTGACAAAGACAGACAGCTTGCATCAGAACCACTGGAAAAAACTAAATGCCAAGAAATGCATCATAGTGTCCTTTAGGAAGTCATCCCACCCCTGGTAACTATCATATCAGCAGCACACCCATAAGAATCAACCCAGTAGTTAGGGACTTGGGGGTGGAGGGACAACGAGACAGTCATCTAGCTTTTGACCACCATGTGTCTACAGTAGTGAGGAAATCATTCGATGTTGTGCAACCTATAAACAAAGCTGTGGCATTTAGGTCCAAGGAAATCATTGTTCCACTGTATTCGGCATTCATCACACCAATCATTAAGTACAATGCCCGCTTTGGTATGTAACTAACCAGGCATATCTAACAACTGGAATGTCCACAGTGGTTCCTCACTAAAAGAATACAAGGCATAAGTAGCATGCCTTATGCAGACTGCCTTATCCCCATATTTTGTCTCAGGCTGTTGAGGGGAGTTCTATGCCTGGCATACAAAACATTGTCAGGAGCCCATCTTCATGGACTTCCTGCATGTCCACAAAACAAACAGCACCAGAATTACCAATTCTAAAGACTCAAATCATGCCTGTGATATAAATAGGACCTGCTAGAGACAGGTATGTATCCCAGAAACTGCCTCTTCCATGTGAAGCAGAGTTCCTTCTTACCCAATTCAAGTGTAACTTGGACAATTGGATGGAGAACATGAAATTCAGTCAGTGCAATTAGATCCAGTTATCTACCATTCTGAGAGCACTGAAAAGTCCATAGGGAAGAGATGGAAGTTAATGCCAACTTCACCGTTATGTTTTTTAATGGAGGTTTAAACCTTGAAGAGAAATGGAATCATCTGTACAACTGATGGAAAGGTCAGGAAATTTAATTTTTCTTTTTTCTTTGTTTTCTCATGTGTGAAAATCATAGAAACTGACCAATGTCAGTACAAGGTAAGGGGACAGCTGTATATTTAATCGACTAATTATTCTCTTATTTTGCAGGTTCAGTCCTTTCATAGACTTTGAAGGACAAATGGCAATACCTAATTTCTAAGGCTCAAGTTATTTTTTTTTAGATTTGGAAATGACAAATGAACAGTTTAAGACTTCTCTCAGCAAAAGGAGTCTGTAGCCAGAGACAGAATCAGAACAACTGTCATCAGAAACACCAGCCAAAAAGCAAAGATGGACAAATCAGATAGAAGACCCCAGTCCTATGGAGGCTGTAGCAGAACTGAACAATGGAAACAAATCCAGAAAATGAAGATAATAAGGAGGATGCACTGACAGGGGCTCTGAGTCTAGAGGGGAGCCAGTAGTAAAGGAATATTTAGAAGAATTTTTATATTCGCTACAGGAAGAAGGCAGGTCTAGAATTTTTTATATGATTTTAGAAAAGCAGTTTGAGGCAAAACATTGTACAGGTAGCACTGATCCACAAGACACTCATCGGCCTAGTCAAGAACATCCATCCACGTTGACAGTGGTGCCAACTCAACATGTGCCTTACATAGCAGGGAAGGCAATACGGGCCAACTCAGACCTTAATACGGCTCGCTTTTTGTTTCCCATAGCAACAGGCAACAGGCAGATGACCAGTCTTCCTGGTTCCCTTAGTATGGCTCATATGCCTATGAGAATTGAAGACAAGGCAGTTTCGAGAGAATACATGGAGATTTTCAGCTTAATTGGCTCAGAAGGAATCCATTGAGTAATCAAGCAAGAAAATGCAGGATCACAAGATCTTGAGTCAGCACTGGTGGCCTTAGGCAGAAAAGCTTCTAAAAAACAGTTTGTTACAAGATGGGTCAACTGAATTTTGGGCTTCACCATCTATATGACTATCTTTATCAAAAAGGACCCAAGTCAGACACTTCTCTTACTAGTCTATTTCCTTTCAATTAGGGAAGCACACCACATACAAGGGAGATCTTCCTGGTCATGGTATGATCAGAGTTTCACAAAATTAAAAGCATCAGATAAGACTCTTTGGTGAGATCAATGCCATCATGATATCTGTGTCAGTGTAATTCTGGCAAGCCCAATGCCACTGGTAACACTACCCCTTCAACTGGCCAGACAAATCTCGTATATTGCTGTGCTTTTAATAATAGGAAATGTTCCTTGCCTTCATGCAGGTTTGCCCATCTTTGCACAAACTATGAGAAGAATCACTTTGCCAGCAGATGTTCGTCTAAGGGTAGGCGAGTAACTTTTTAACTCTAATACAAGGCTTGGAGAAAGAGGCTCCAGTCCTAAACATAATACTTCATTCCAAGCGAAGCCCATTTTTCCTGGACTTAGAGCCACCTCTTCTCAGGGTCAGTCATGCAGTCAAATTGTATCATTCCTTGTACAGGATCACTAAACTAGCAGGAGACCTATCCAACTACTCCAACAGGACAGCAGCATAATTTTTATCAAAGGGTTTATGTCAAGTTTTGTCATAGAGTCTTTGGTTGCTCAGAATTCCAAAGTAATAAAAAAAAAAAAAAAAAAAAGACAAAAACTTAGTATTAGTCAAAGGCAGGGAGGCAGTAGTCTAAAGATTGCTGGATAAATAACTGCAGGCAGAGAGGAACATCAACTCATTTGCACAGCCCCCTTGGCTCACCATTAAGATCTCACCCATTGGACTGGTCCCAAAAATGAGGGATGATGATTTTAATCTCATACATCACATCTCTGGACCTCCCTGGACCATGCTGCAGAGGTTATCAACAGCTTCAATAACCCATAGCTCTGCAGGTTAGAGACTGCTTTCTGTCTTCTCCCCATCAGAGATAATTATTGGGCTTTGTTAGGTTTTTCAAAATTTCTTTGACAGAGCTATGCTGATTAATTGCTCCCTAGATTAATCAGATTTTAAAACATTCACCTCTGCTTTACACTGGTGCTGGCATTGATGAACCTTGGGGCAAGTTGCCATTTATTACTTGGATGACTTCCTAATCATTGATGAAGGGGAAGATGGGGCAAAGGAGAGTATGCAACTATTAAATGATCTTTGCAACAACTTAGGCATATCATTAGCTCCTGATAAGCTAAGGGACTCTAGCCATGTCATATTTTTTTATGCATGATGATTGATGTCCCAGCTGCCCCTTTTAGACTTCCTTCAGACAAGTTGCAGCACCTGAGTGCCACTATTGATAGATTCTCTAAAGCGAGCAAGTTAGAGTCAAAGAAGTCATACAGCTGCATGGACTTACTAATTTTGCTTGCAGGGCCATTTCCCCAGACAGGACTCAAATTTGCTATAAGGTGGGAAACATAAACATCTTTGGGTATTTGTCACTGATAACATTAAAGAAGACCTTAGGTTATGGAAGACCTTTTTGAACAACTACAACTGAGTCACTCTATGGCAAAGCCTGTGAGTTTCCTCAGATGACATGCTGCTTTTCACAGATGCAGTGGCAGGGTTTGAGAAGAGTGGTTATTTACAATGGATGTAGTTCTATGAAAAAATGTCCCTCTTCTTGGCCTGAGGAAAGGAAGTGAGATATCACTTTATTATAAATCCTGCCTACATGGGTAGCCATGCTGGTTTGGAAGGAGCACTTTTCCAACATGAGGGTAATATTTTACTCTGTTGTTCAAGCAGTGGTTTGAGCTATTAGCAAAAGCTCTTCTAAGTCCAGGTGGGTCCATGCAGTAATAAGACTGTTAGTCCTTTTAAGTTTACACATCAGTTTGAACCTTTCTAGTGAACGCATTCCAGGCAGGGACAAAGGCCTTGCTGACATTATACCCCAGTTCCAGGTTACCAGATTTCGACAACAGGTGCCGGATACAGCTTTAGGACACTGAATCCACCTAAAGTTTGAAAGATTAACAAGGAAAGGAAAGGATCCTTTTCTCCAAGTCCTGAACCATAAACACCAACAAGGCTTACTCATCATCACCGCAAGCTTTTAAAAAAAAATTAAAAGACTCTGCCCCACCAACCCAGACAATGGCCCCTGCCAGTATTAATTCAGTTTTTAATTCAGAGAGGCTTTTTAAAGGAGGCACCTAGTACCTTAACCATATACCTTGCAGCCTTGAGCTGGTTAACCTGTTCATTGTGGCTGCCTGATATTTCAGGACACTGGTTAGTTTCCAGGTTAACTAAAGGATGGGGAATCATCAGGGAAACATTCCAAGATCTCAGGAAATCTATAGAATATCTCCTACTGAGTCACATTGTGGATAATTATTACACCTCAGATGATTTCCACTACTTCATTTTGCTAGGCCACTTTGTTTACTTGGCTTTGGGGCATCACCCGTCTGCTTTGGTCAATTCATGTTTATCTCTTGCAATGGTTAATCTGTTATCTTGTTTATGGTTAGTATCATTATCCAACAAAAGTCATATCATTGGCAAACATTGGTGTGGTTTATTGACTCATGTCAACTTGCTAATGAAGGCTTGCCTACAAGCTCATTGTCTCTGGGTGAGTAACAGGTGAGGGACACAACTTTCAAAGGACTGGAATAGCTCCTATGTGAGAGACTAAACTTACTTCAGTGTCCCTGCCACCTTCCCTGGCATTGCAGAATTTATCCCTGCCATCATACCATTGGTTCATACATTTGTGACAAGAGGGACACGGTCAACTCATAGCTTCATTCACTTTGTTGAATCCCCGCCTTTTAGTTCAGCAGCCTCTTGTGTTTAGTGACAGGTTGGGAAGACAGAAGAGTCACGGTTTAAAAAGCAAGTAGTTGGGGGTAAAAATGTTAAGCTCTGACCTAGGTGGTATGAGAGATATGTCTGAGGGTTTGGTGTAGCACCTGGACTATAAGTGGCAGGGCCAGAACGGGCTTTGGTACACCAACCATCTGCCTTGGTTAATTCAAGTTTATGGCATGCAATGGTTTTATTTTATTTTGAATTTGTTAGCTGGGGTAGAGTACAGATCTCATTGAACCCATTTTAGTCTCAGCCTGGAGAAAATACAATAGCTACACAATAGTTACATGGCATTATATACAGAGTGAATGATAAAATGAAATACATGCATACATTATATACAAACTGAATATCATAGTTGATTTGAGGGAATAAAGACAGTAGATATATAGAATGAGTGAAAAAACACAATATATACATGCATTATATAGACTGGAGGAGGGACATGAGTGATTAAGATATATAAGGTTCTGTAGTGGTGTACCTTTGAATAATATGGAAAGCAGTCAGGGAAGGTGGCATTCTTGATAAGTTTAAATAGTTGAGAGGAAAGTAAAAAGCCAGCACGTTGTTTCACATGTAGCCATTTAGCTTTTTCAAAGGTTTTGCAGTGCTGTTCATTTCTTGAGGAAAGAGTGATATATCTGCACATGTCATTTGAAATGGACTGAATGGTGAATACATTTCTTTTAAAAGAAAGAGATGGTATTCTAGCTGAGCCAGTAAGATACCCTTTTCTATAGCATTTCTACAAGGTCTAGATGAAAAAGGGGAGATCCTATTATCCCAGAATAGGAGAGAGATGACTTTTCTTTGTGGTGTGTACTCCAGGTGGGGTTGGAAATTTAAGAAGGAGTCAAACCAAATCCTTAGGTATTTGAATGAAGTGACATTTTCAATAGAGCTATTAAGATGACTGAGGATTTTTAAAGACCTGGAGATAGAAGTAAGTTTTGTCTAGTGCCAAAAGTATTTTTTATGTTTTAGAGGAGTTTAGTAGTATTTCTCACTGACCTATTGAAAATTGAACGGTTAATTTATTGTCTTGGTTATGGTTAGTATTAGTCTTTAATATCAGTCATATCATTTGTTTGCTTAATAAATGGTCACAAAAAATGTGGTTTATTGAATCCTCTCAAGTTGAGAACAGCTGACATATACAATAGTTTGGAGACTGCTATTTTCTTTTGCATTTTTGTTTGTTACTAGTGTTCTTTAATGTGTCTATTCTCTGATGGTCTTCCTTAGCATTGGTAACATGCAGGCTAAAACACAATGTATAAATTATTTTAAATAGTCTAGTACTACAAACTAATTGTACTTTGATCTGTCCAAAAGCGGTCCATTTCCTAAATTACTTATTTGCAAATAGTCTCGACAATGCCCATGCCTCGATATGCACACTCAGTAGTAGACAGTCTGCCTGTGTGAAAAACTTGGATCTGTTGATCTTTTGCTCAAAGCAATTAAAAAAAAAACAAACAAATAAACAATGTTCAGTTCATTGTAGCTTTTTGTTATATGACTTACGATTTAAACATGATTTAATGATACATTTCAAGTGACCAGTTTGAACCAGAGCTACACTCTGCTACATTTTTTTACCTATCACTGCAGGCGGAGTTGAGAGTTGATATCCTTTTATAATACTATTCCATATTCCACCAGTGGTGCTGTATTAGTTTTCCTCTTATTTTTATTTTTGATATGTGTGTTAGTCAAAATTCCTCCAGTGTGAAATGTAATCTCTGTCTCTGTGCTTTCCTTTACACAACCTGTTTCTTTTCACATTCCTTAAATTTCAGTAAGCCCAAATTTAAACACACTGCTAAGATGTTTTCTGCTTAAACCTTGCTTACTTGCCTTGATTTCACAAACATGATCCTTTTTTCCCTTTATTGTCCACCCTGTCCCCCTGCCCTTTCACACACTCTCACGCACACAAGTCCGAGCGCGCATGCACACACACGCGCGCGCACACACACACACACACACACACACACACACACACACACACACACACACACACACACACACACCTTGCACCCTGCTGGTTCATGCAGATTTGCTTTGGGCCACTCTGATTGCTGTTAATGTATTTAAGCCTCACTTTACTTTTTTGCTTTGGATACTAAGTGTAATAATTTGATATATAAACTTATAGCTTGTCAGGGCTTTTCCCCTACTATTCTGGATCATACTAAAAAATCTTCAATAAAAACATGTTTGCAGTAATATTACATTTCGAGTCAGATTACTGTCTACATTTTATATTTTAGTTCAGTTTTGATTATTAGGATGATTTGTGTCTGATTTGCAGGGACATTATGGGTTTAAACTGAAGTCTCATCTTAGTTGGCTATCTCACCGTTTTCTCTGTTTCATCCTCTCCCTGTTCACTTGCTGGTTCATCCAGTTTTGCTTCAGGGCTTCCAATTGCTGTTAGCATATCTCAGCTTCAGCTTACTGTGTAGACTATGTCTTGGTATAAAACTATAACTTCTCAATTCTCTCACTATATAGGATTATGCTTAATAGCTACATTTATATAAAATTTTCACATTTGAAGCAGCGATACAAGTCTATCTTACAGCTTTTCAATAGGGGAATGATTTTGTTTTATAGGTTAGATCTAGTAAGATCTTGCATTATCTGTGAGAGTAATAGAGGTCTCAGCAAACAGTCAAAGTACTGCTTAAACTATGTTTTCAGATATAGTAGGTTAATACTATATGGCAATGCAGTATACAAGCACCTGTACAACTACATGGACTCAGCCATACCGAATAGAACTAAAACCTGCTCCACAAGGAAACACAAACATATCTATTGGGCATCCTCTATCAACAGACTTTACAACAAAAGGAAAAAAAAACTGTTGTCCAAGGGCAAAAATCCACAAATTTCCAATTGGAAAATCTCCCTCCTTAGCATCAACAAGCAAATTAGATTACTAGTGAAAACCTCCAAAGCCAATTATGAATTGAAACTAGCCTCTGAAACAAAAGGAAACCACAAAGCTTTCTTCAGTTACATCAGGAACCCCCATGGCAAAGCCCAGGTTTGTTCCTAATTAGTACTTAACAGTACCAAGTACACTGATCCTGTTGACTTAGCCAACCTGCTAGCAGACAGGTTCAGTGCAAACTTCAGCCCCCCTGTCCCACTCAAAGGCCCATTCAGCATCCCCAATACTTGTTCCGCATATCACATCTCTACAGATCAAGTGTTAAAGCCACTATCCCAGGCAAAGAATGCATTTTCCATTGGACCTGATAGTATCCCAGGCTGTATTCTGCACCATCTCCAGCAATAACTAGCTTTGCCATTGAGCACCTTATCCAATTACAGCCTAGGTACAGGCTTCATTCCAGCAGAGCAAAGAGCAGCCATTGTCATCCCCTTGCACAAAGTGGTGCTACTACTGACCCTGGAAACTATCTCTTCCATTAGCTTGACAAGTCTATTCTGTAAAGCCATGGAGTGTATTATTATAGACCTCATAAACAAGGACATAGGCAATCTCCAAGCACTTGACCCCACCCAGTTCGGATTTGTCAAGGGCAGATCTTGCCTGTTGAACCTGGTTGACTTTTTTGAGACAGACAATAAGGCCCTGCATGAGGGGAAAGTCAGTATATACAGCTTACCTTGACTTGGCCATCCTGCCTTCGCCCAGAATGATAATAATAATATAAAATGATGATTGACTTCAACAATAAGCTTATGAATTGTCATTCAAAGGGATCCAGTATCTGCTTGGATGACATGACATGATTGACAGGCGGCGATGCTTTGCAGAGATGGTCTGCACCTGTACCTGTTGCCTAGGATTCAGGTAAATTGTTATTACCCTATAGTGCCTTTTTTAGAAAAAAGGCAAAGGCCAAAACCAAAAACATAACAGGTACAAGCATTGAAAATCATCAATCTAATGCTATAAGTCTACAATGCCTAAATGCAGAAATGCACTCTCGCACTAAATTTCGAAAATGGAGAAAATGGAGAACATGCAGTCCTGTGACCTCAAGGCTCCAGACCACCCAGCACTCAGAGAGCACCCCTGCAATACCAGGCACCACCACTTTACCACGAAACGAAACACTAAACCAAAAGGAAACACTAAAGGTGGAGGACCAAGGATATTCCACCACCAGGGCCAACCACCAGTCTAGGCCAACACATTCTCCAACTGCAACTAACACTAGGTAGCAACTAAAACTAGAGTGCAATTGCATTTCCAGTACAGCTTGCTACAGATCCACCACCTTTCTAAACATACTGGAAAATATTATCTGAACATAAAACCCTAATACTGGGTGATTTTAACTACCCTGCCCCTAATACTAAAAACTACTCATACTCCACTCCAACACTGGTTTGTGGACTCACGTCCCATCAACTCATTCAATCCATAATCTCAATTCGCCCAGTCACACTCCCTCCATAAACTAACCAACCTACCCACCAACATGGAACATACCTTATCAGTGGTCATTACTAGCACCCCTGACCTATAGCTCCTTCCTGACCCCCCTCGTTACCCACCATATTAAATAAGCCACCCCATCCCACCCAAGTCCCACCAAACAAAGAAACTAAAAAAAAACTCATAAAACAAGTGACAAAACTCAAAGTCAGTGACTTCAAGAAAGACATGACAAACTTCTAACTGCTGCATCAGACATACAGGCACTGCCTGTGGCACATCTACCCATGCATCTGCAATCATCCAAAAAGCACAATCACAAAAATATCTCCATGAAAAAAAAGGACAAAATATGCTGTCAAAAAAAGCCAATCTAAAAAAAAACTTTGCAGAAAAACAACAAACTTTACCTCAAAAAAAAACTTTTGCAGAATAAAAAAAAATCCCAGGATGCAAAAACAGATACTCTAGCCTCAGTAACAAAATGAGATCCTAATAAAAAAATTATAAATTCCAAAGACATTCCAAAGATTTGCCATAATTTATACAAGACAACCATAAAGCATAATTCCTCTATGATCAATTAAAAATAAATGCTCCTCGATCTATGGCCCAGCTAAAACTGAATGATATTAAAAATACATAGTGATCCCAAATTGTAATTCTCACTATCTTCACCCCCAAATCAACCCATCTCAACTCTCACCTAAATGGCTATCTCAAGCCGGATTGACCACCAACTCTCAAAATACAGTACCAATGCGCACACTGGCTCACCTAAGAAGACAGATGTACAGCATCCACACAACCAATGGGACATCCTGACTGAGGACTATAGACACCTAGTTGAACTGTCAATCAAGTATGGCACCTCACCTTAATGAAACACTAACCGCTCTTGTTTGGCATCTACTTCTCTGAGTACAGGTCAACACTACTAAGGGACTCTGGCTAACAAAGTTTGATGATGATGAACTGGGAGCCATATATTGAATCCCCAATGATGGTGGATACTCTAAAGGGCCTTACAGAGAAACAGATTTGGTGCCAGGGGCCATGGCTCCAAGCTCAATGCCAAGATGTGTTATTATGTTCCCTTTGGGAAAAAACAAACCATCCAAATACCATATAGGTGGCAGTACACTAAAAACACAGAAAGTGTGATAAAGAGACTTAGGGACACAGGTGGACAGTGGTCTCTAACCGTCTCGCCCACATACAACAGTCATCAAAAAATCCTTCTATCACACCTCATCAAGGTAAATTCATCCAGAAAAAAAAAGGGGGTGTTTGTCCCACTGTACTCATCCCTCCCCTCCCCCGATATAGAATACATTGCCCCCATTGGTATATGTACCTCTCACTACAACAACACAACTGGAAAACACTCAGAAAAACCTCGAAAGACCTCAAGAAAAACTCCAGGCCCTAAGCAGATGCCCCTGCTGACCAGCTTAAAACTCTGTCTATACTCTTATGCATATATCGTCTACTCAGAGCTATATATCTACTCCATGTCAAACCCAGAGCTATTGGACAGCTCCAGGAAAAAAACAACTTAAAAATCCCAATCCCTCAGAGCTAATCAATCAGGGGACAATAAACAAAACATGTTGAATGTTGGGGTTCAGTTGGAGGATAGAGACTCACCAGAAGATGGACCTCTCTGCCCATATGGACCCTGGCAGTCCAAGCAGAGTGCCTCTTTGGACCTCTTCAGATGATTGGACATGATTGGATGATTGAAGAGAGAGGAAACCCCAGACCCTGGTCAGTGGGAGTCCAGGGGAGGGTAATTGTGGAGGAATTTAGTAAGCTAGGTTATTCGAAATATTGTGGGGGCTAGCTGATAGAATAGTACCTATGCTGAAATGAAGCCTTTCACACAATCCCCCACTCAGGCATCATCAAAAACCTAACACAACTTAGCATAAATCTGTATCTCATCCAATGGGTGGCAAGCTGGCTCACTGATAGGACCCACAAGGTCAAAATAGGCACCTCCATCTCTGACAGTAGACCTGTCACTAATGGTGTTCCTTGGGGATCTATCCTGGGACCCCTGCTGTTTGGCATCTACTTCTCAGAGATCCAGGCAAAGACAAAAGGCTCGTGGCTGACCAGGTTTGCAGACAACTGTAAGCTGGGTGCTGCCATTGACTCCCCAAATGATGTTAGCATACTACAAGATGGTCTCATAGCAACAAATAACTGGTTCCAAAGTCATGGCCTTCAGTTAAATGCAAAAAATGTATAATCATACCATTTGGCAAAAACATGGCCCCTACTGATTACCACATCAACGGCAACCTCCTAAGCACAAAGCCTGTGGTGAGAGACCTGGGTACACAGGTTGACAACAATCTCACATTTGACCATCATGTAGTGACAGCAGTCAGAAAAGACTTTTACTTGATTGCATCCAGAAAAAAAGAATGTTATTACCTCTCTGTACTCCTCCCTTATTAGGCCAATAATTGAGTGCAATGCCATGTTTGGTATGTACCGCTCCAAGCACCTGCTGGAAAGGCCACAGAAATACCTCACAAAGAGAATCCATGGTCTCCAACACCTGTCCTATGTGGACAGGCTGAAATCACTATCACTCTATTCGGTATCATACAGATTGCTTAGATGTGATCTGTGTCTCGCCTACAAGGCAATCTCGGAACCTGCCCTACCAGAGATGCTCCATATCCATAAGTCTAACTCCTCGTGCATTACCCACTTAAAAGGCCAAAATCTAATTTGTAACATTAACAAAACCTACTGGAGAGACAGGTTTGTCTCCCACAGGTTGCTCCGTCTCTGGAATAGACTTCCCATACATGTCAAACAGGGTATGTTGCTGACCATCTTCAAGCACAACCTTGATGAGTAGATGGGAAATCATAAATTTGTCTCAGGGGTTCCACCTGTGTCCTTCGTTGACTGGGGCAACAGGTGCTGACTGAGGTTTCTTTTTTGGGGATAAACTCTTGGCTAGGCTTGAAGGCCCCCTGGGCCATTTGCCTAATAACCTTCTATGATCCTATGATCCTATGTTAAAAATGTTAACAATATGGAAGGAATTATTTTAAGTAAGGTGTAGTTTCAAAGCAGGTATAATGTTTTCATCTAGAAAAATTGATAGATGTGGAGGAATGTAGTCTACAATAGTTAGTTTAATATTTCTGTGAAGTGTGACTTCCAAAGTAGCAATCTGGGGAGGAGTAATCAGGAATCATTGAGTTGACAACAGTTTAGTATTCTTTCAGCAATAGGAGAGTTCATCTTCCACTTCTTTATACAGTGGTTTTCTGAAAGGAAGTGTCCTAAAACTCTGTGGTTGGTAATATACTAAGCTTATGTTGCTAATAAAGGTCTAAATGAGAGCCAGTTTGTTATGTACTCTGTCAGTGCTGAGAAAGATTTAGCCCAATGTCACTGAATGCAGTTAATCTGGGGTTGCAGTTGTGTTTGTATATAATCAGTGTGGATGGGGAGGCAATGGCAGACTTATATTCAGTGGCTTCAGATATAAAAAGTAAGCTATGCAGAAGAGAAGTCAAGGATTGATAATTATTGATTTGAATGAATGCCAAACCTTTGTTGTATGACTATGTGTAGGAGAGAAAATTCATGTTGAAAAAGAAAGGTTAACAAAATATATCAGGACAGAAGGACAAATATGTAAGATGAAAGAAGATGAGGGAAAGAAAGAAGCTATGTTTCAAATATGGCCCATCACAAAAGAGGACGTGGTGCTGCAGTAGTGTTGTCGCCTCACAGTAAGATGCTGTCTGGTTCGATTCTCAGCTAGAGCGTCTTCTACATGGAGACATGCGTGAATGGGCGTATCTTCATTGAAGGTTGTGCATCAGGCCTGGCAAGCCAGTACGTAAAAATCAACTGCCAATCATTAGCAGACTGGAGTTCCACTGTGGCGACCCCTAATCGGGAAAAGCCTAAAGACACAAAGACAAAAGAGGACTGCATTAGCAAGGCTGTAACCAGGAGACTGAGTTGGAAAAAATCTGTGAAACATCATGAAGGAGTTAAGAGTCTGCACAAAATAAGCTGGAGAAGTTAAGAGTTGGTGGCAAGCAGTTACAGACTTACAAATAAACCACACTAGTCTGGAAGCAATATTAACTTTTAATTTTGTTAAGCACTTTCATTCCCAATGCAACAATGGAACTTCATCAGAACAAAGTTCATGCTACTTCACAAGCATTTAAATCAAACATCAGTCGTGTGATTACAATCTACCAATGGTGACCCAAAGCATAGTACAACATCCTTGTTAATACATCTAAACGTCATTCTAAATAACCATAAAAACTGTGTTAAAATCAGTGTTTATAATGTATAATTTATACAAAAAAGTTATACATAGTATTTCCTAACTTGTCCCTCTTCAGATTATCCAACTAGCAATTGATGCCTTATCATTAATTCCCAAAGTATGCTTCACATCAGTGAGAAACTACCAATGCAGTTCTCTTGAATCCAGCTATGGTTTTCTCATATGGAACCACATTCTCCAAAAAAAAAAAAAAAAACTTCATAAAACAGAGACAAATAGTAGAATGTTTACATAAAACATTTTCCTAATTCCATAAAGGTGTTGATAATACTTTTTTAATTGGTCTTTCAGTTTTTCCACTATAAAAATCAGAACATGATGTACAGCATGCTATTTATACCATGCCATTTGTATTACAGTTAAACTTTCCATTTAGTTTTATTATCCTGGAAAATTTTACAATAGTAATATGTTCTGCCTCAAGAATAAAACTGCACTGATTACAAGTTCCATTGGGAAAGGTTCCCTTTTTCATGAATTTCTGTCCCCTATTTATATATTTATCTTTTTGTTGACTAAGTTAGTCCCACTAGGCTAATAGCCTCTTATCGGGGGACACCCAAGGTGGTATTTATACTACTAGGGGAAATTTGGCCAGGGCATCAGGGGACTTCCCTTATTCTTTTTTGATAGGTGCTATGGGATCTTTTATATCCACCTGAGCTATCAACAAATCAATAGGATGGGTCCTCAGTTTAATGTCTCATCTAAAGGATGGCATACTCAGGAGTATAGCACCCACTTTATGCTGTACTGTAGTGTAACCTGGTATGGGAATAGAACCCAGAGCCTTCTGAACCATGAATGAGTGCACTACCTGTTATACCACTGACACTGTTGAACTTAGGAGATGGGATACAAATATTAAAAAAAATACAAAATATTAAATTCTTTGACTCAAAATGTTGTTTTAAATTTTTATCTTTCTTATATATATTAAATGGGGTGAATGTCTGAGCTTATTAATTAGATCAAAAGAACCCAAACTCTGGTCCAATTTTCAGTCAGGGTACTTCTAATATCCCTCACCTTGTTATTAAAAGTCAAAATTATAACTCCTGAAAAATCTTCACCCACTCTAGTACTAACAAAAGGGAAATAAGGTCTCTGAATAGAGTATACAATAAAAACAGATATTATAATTTAACTTTTCAGAAATAAAAACTTCATGACTGAATTTCTGCAGGATAGAACTGTGCAGATTATGAACTGGGGTGTGATTATGGACTGTACTGATTATTCTCAAAGGACACTACAGAATTTGAATGATTTGTTGTTGTGTTATCGACAAATGAAGTTAAAGTTGCTTATACTAAACTTAATTAGTGGGTAAATAATTTATTGATTTGATTTAAACAATGAAATGTTTAATTTCTTAATGGTGAAAAATCCATTGATGCCATCAGTATTTGGGATATCAAAGGCACACAAATCAGCTAGTAAGACATCCTTCTGTCAGATAGTAGTGGTTAGAGGGTTGAAGACCGACCCTTTAGCTAAGATAGTGGACCACACTTTAAAGCCATTCTTTGATCAGAAGCAGCATATATTAAAATATTCTTGGTATTTTTGAGCATTTTATAGCTACCTATTGAATTAGTAAATACTATTTTATAATAGTGGATGTGAAAGACATATTCTTAATCATCCCACATGATTTAGAGATTCATAGGTTCATAGGTGTGTAATAGGCTAATGGCCCTGGAGCTTTTGCAAGCCTAGCCCATAGAAGTGTCCTGGCATTGTGACGTCTGACATTAGTTCCCAGTGCCTCTATCAAGCAGAGCCACTGGAGTGATCCCTGGGGTGAACTTTCTATTTCCCATCCACTCATCAAGCTTTATCTTGAAGAGGGCCAGTGAGGTGCTCTGCTTGACATGTATGGGAAGTCTATTCCAGAGCATGGGCAGTCTCTGGGTTATGAACCTGTCCCTCCAGCATGTTCTGTTGATTGTGGTAATGAGGTTGAGGCTCTTGAGTGTGTGGTGCAGAGGGATTGGGATTTCTTTAGATGTAGCATTTCTAACAGAGCTGGGTCAGACATGGCTTTGTAAGTTAAGCAGAGATCGCCTCTTAGTAGATGATATGAGACAGAGAATAGCTGGAGTTTTTTGAGTCTGTCCATGTAGGACATGTGTTTAAGGCCTAGGATCCTCTTTGTGAGATACTTTTGTGGCCTTTCCAGCTGTTGCATGTGTCTAGTGAGGTACATGCCAAATGGAGCACTATACTCAATGACTGGCCTAATGAGGGAAGAGTAGAGAGAGATGATGACCTCTTTCTTCCTGGATGCAAAACCCTTGGTAATGAGATGTGCCACATAGAAGGACTTTCTGACCACAGTGGCAATGTGGTGGTTGAAGGAGAGGTTGCTTCCAACCTGTGCCCCCAGATCTCTTATAATGCCTTCAGTGTTCATTGGGCTCCCATCAATGTGGTAATTAGTGGGAACTGAGTTTTTCCCAAAGGGGAGGATGATGCATTTTTTGTCATTAAGCTTAAGGCCATGGTTTTGACAGCAATCATTGGTCTCAGTGAGGCCTTTCTGTAGGAATAATCCTGAATCCGTGGTAAGTGAGTGGGGTTGGAGATATAATGAAATCAATATTTTGTTGGGATGAATGGAGGAAGTTTTGACTAAAAATTACATGTACCTCGAGGGTGAGTATTACAAGTTGTAACATAAAAGGCCTGGCATAACTAGCAATCTGGGCATCCTGTTCTGCTTTTTATATTAGAAAAACTCAAAAGAGCAATTAAAAAAAAAGGATTTACCAACACCTTTATGCAATTGAGAGGGGAAATCTAATGAATGATTTATGTAAACATTCTACTATTTGTCTCTGTTTTATGAAGTTTTTTTTTTTTTTGTGGAGAAAGTGGTTCCATATGAGAAAATGGTCGCTGGATGAAACCATGAAATAAAAGCAAATAAAGCAAATGATCAAAATAACAGTAATGCATCTTGTTAAAATGTCAACATGCTGCAAAAATTAAAACAGAGTGAAAATCCCAAGTTATAGAAATACATAAGTGAAACAGAAGCTGCATAGCTGTCTGCAGTCAAGGTAAAATATTTGGCAATCACACTGCTGTGCTAGAGTGAACACGAGGCATCATACTAATAAAATGTAGTTGAACAGCATTGAAGAGCACCATTATGTGGGCAACAACAAGAATTACAAATATACAGCACAGCATAAAAACAAGAGCGCTTATCCCAATATATTGGAAATAACAATATATATATGCATAGCAGGGTTTCCAGTTAAATACCAAGTTACATGTCAGGGATGTTAAGGTTGTAAAACACCATTTAGATCAACACATATTACCAATTTGAATCAAGTCACTAATTTTCATTCAAAATGCTAGATATAATGCACCAGAATCCATGATTCACATATTCTTCCCTAATCAAGCTGTTTATGACATAATGGTTTATGCACTCTGCTTAAATTTACCTTATCTAAACCAAAGAATAGACGAGTATAAGAATAAAATGAATTTGTGTCTGTAAAGTATACTTCTTATGTTTGCAATCGTGGGGTTCACTGCGATAGAGTGATATTCTCCGCTTCCATGTGAGCAATGAATGTACTACACATGCAAACTATTTATTTTATTTATGTTTGGGGACCCAGAGTAGTGTGTTAATCCACAACAGACTCAATTTTAGCCACAGACTGGTTGGCACCCTATACAAGATGGCAATACAAGATAGTACAACAAGACAACACAGGAACAAGATAGTAAAACAAGACAATATAACACACTAGTATAATAGTGGTCTAAATGCATAGTAAAACAAGACAGTATAACACATTAGTATAATAGTGGTCTAAATGCATATACTGAGAGCAGAGAGCATTATACAAGTAAGGCATGTAGACACTTGCTATATTAACATATCTGTTGGACATTTTAATGTATGAGTTTAGATCATGTAAATGGTTTGCTATAAAGTTAACACAGGAGTGAAAAAAGAGAGTGAAGTATTGGTATTGAGGCTTGAGTAGAAGTAGGATAGAAAAATAAGTAAGACAACAAATGAAATGGAAGATGGAGAAGAAGTAGATGGATGATGAAGTGTGGAAGGAGATATTAGGGGTAGAGAGAGTAGATTATGGAGGAGTATTAATGCAGAGTTGTGGAATCATTGTATTTACCCCACTGCACCACCTTAGTAACACATGCTAACCCTAACACTAACCCTTTCCCTAACCTTACTTTAAAAAGAAAATCCCAAAATGCTAATCACTAAACAAGACAGGATTACACACACACACACGCACACACACACACACACACACACACACACACACACACACACACACACACACACACACACACACACACACACACACACACATGCCAACAAACCCTCAGAAAAGCAGATCTATCCCCACCCCTAATCCTTACTCTAACCTTAACCAGGAAAACATTTGCACAACCATAAAATGTATTCACTCACCTAAGTTAGGAGTTGGTATAATGGTTAAGGTGTTTACCTCATAGACACAAAGTTTAGGATTTGATTCTCACCTTTAAATGGGAAATTTTCTAGGCTCAAAATATCTTGCAAGGGCAGGTAGACTAGAATTTACCTATGGACCCTTACGCTCATTCTATCCCACAGACACTCCACATTAACATATCTATCCTTGTACTTAAGCCCTACTTTAGTAGTAACCCATAAACAGTCAAACTATCACACACACATACACACACACACACACACACACACACACACACACACACACACACACACACACACACACACACACACAAAGACTCACACACGGCACACGCACACACACACACACACACACACACACACACACACACACACACACACACACGCACAGAATACAAACTCACTTACATATTTCAGCAAGAGATATTTGACAATACAGATATTTATACAAAAGATCCCACACTTCATTTTGTCAAACAAATGAATATTTGACAAAATAAAATCATAAATATATGATTTATGATAAATACAATCATATGTGTATATATGTGCATGGGATCTGGACACATGCTCGACTAGCATATGTCCGAATCACAAAACATCGAACACACATACACGAAAGCGCTTAACATTGAAAAGCACTTCAGTGTATGTGTGCCTGTTTCATAGATCAGACTACAGTGCGGGTAAGGGAAAATTCCATTTTCCCCACTGTAGTGTGTTCTCGGAGTGAGAATATTAAAGTAGGGGGGGTGTGGGTGGTACTTCACCCCCCTGCAGAAATGTAGATTTTTTTTTTGAACTACACATACACAGAAATGCTTTTTGATGTTAAGCACTTTTGTGCATGTATGTTTGATGTTTTGTGATTCGGACATATGCTAGTCGAGCATGTGTCCTAGACCCATATATATATATATATATATATATATATATATATATATATATATATATATGGGTTATGTTCAAAATTTCGAAGTCCAAAACTTCGAATCTCATATGATCTTCGATCATATGTTTGAAATTTTAAAACTTCTAAATCCTGAACGAAGATCGGCATACAGCGAGTATCACACTACAGCAGGGAGATTTCCCTCGTCCTCGCTGTAGTGCGATCTTGGAGTTGGTGGGGGTGTGGGGGGTGCAGGGGGGCTTGCCCCCCTGCATACGCTTGTTTTTTATGTGTTTAGTGGTGTTTCGGGGGAGGGTTCAGAATTTCGAGATTCTGAACTCGATGTTCTGAAACTCGAGATTTTGGGATTTCAAAATTTAGAAGTAAACCTATATATATACATATATATATATATATATATATATATATATATATATATATATATATATATATATATATATATATATATATATATATATATATATATATGGATTCACTTTATAATCCTGAATTCCTGAAATACCGAATCTCATAATTTCAAGACCATAAATCTGAAAGCTCTAAATACCAAAATCCCAAAAGTGTGAATTTTGAAATTGCAAATCCTACACTAACCAGACACCACACACATACACAAACACACACCTTCTTCCCAGACACAAACACACAAACCTACACTACATACAGGCAGGGGGGCAAGCCCCCCTGCACCCCCCATGTGGGGGCAGCACCCCTCACCCCCCCTACTTAAATATACTAACTCCAGGGTCGCACTACACAGACAAACACACAAAAACACCACCACACACCTACATTCCCCTTGCACACACACACATCACAGTCACAACACACACTAACACACACTAAAGCCCCTAACCAACTCCGTTAATCATACATACTTACCTGAACTTCCATTCAAAGAATGCAACACCAGAAGCGCTACTTCAACATCTCTGAACATCGGGATTTTGAAATTTGTGCTTCTGGGGTTTCGGTATTTAGAACTTTTGGCTTTCTGATCTCGGGATTCTGAAATTCAGTATTTCGAGATTATAAAGTGTTCTCACACAGATATATATATATATATATATATATATATATATATATATATATATATATATATGGTTTCTGTCAGAAGAACAAAGACGCATTATGTCGAATGTGTCTTTGTTGAACTGTAAATGTTGAAAACCCAAAATGATGAAGCGGCTTTTAAGCAAATTCTTTCCCTGGGAAGGAAGTCGCTTGGCCGCTTCCATCACTTTTCCATTTTCGCCACTGTAGTGCGATCTCAGAGTTGATATATTTAAGTAGGGGGTTGTGGGGCACAGCCCCCCACATGGGGGGTGTGGGTGACAAATACCCCTACTTAAAATAGTGTTTAGTGTGTTTTTTTTTTTTTTTTTTGAAAACAGCGAATTTTTCCCTGGGAAAAAAAATTGCTGTTTTGGCTGTTCACTCTTTTTTGTTTTCCTTCTTTTGTGGTCAATATAACAGTGTTCGATCTTTTGATCGTTCGCTGTTATAACATAGACCCTTTAAAGATAAATATATATATATATATATATATATATATATATATATATATATATATATATATATGCGAGTATGTGTGAGAGTTTTATATTTAAAATTATAACTATCTTCTGCAAACTTTGTAAAAATTAAATATAACATTTTGGGGTTTTTTGGGTGTTGGGTTTTAAAGTTGATCAATCAAAACATAAATGACGCTCATAAACAAGGCAGCAAAAACTTTTCACCTAGGTGCCAAATCTGTGTTCATTTTGGGAAAAGATATATTAACTATTTAAGAGCACTAAAATATTTAGGAGTCTTTATTCTAGATAATCCTGCTACATCAATTAAAGTGAGCCTCAGATAGTTATGGAAGGAACTTTTTATTAGCTGTCGGACCCGGACAGAATTTAACCATTAACAATGATGCAAATATAAAATGTATTATTTCTGTATCACCTCGATTAAAACAAAGTTGTATCAATGCACTATGTCCTTCATATGGAAAAACAAATCACACAAACTGCCTGAAAACAAAATGTAAGTGATTGGTAATAAAGGTGGATTTAGCCTAACTAGCCTTTTTCACTTACTTGCACTAGCCACTAACAGCCACTTTTTTTTTTTGTTAAGGTTGCTCTATAACATCCACAATGGGTGCAGGTAAAATCTGCTTTCTTAAAGCCCCCTCTCCCACCTAGGTAACTAAGAAAGGCTATTCAACGAAAGGGGAAGTGTCACTCCATACATCACACTGCATTTTCTAATTGTGTTCTGGCTAGATACATTTAAACAACAAATTTCCCGAGTTCAAGAAGCTGACATTTGGATTACACTAGTTTTCAGATCAACAAAAAGCTGTAAAGTAGGTCTTTAAATATACACAAAATATTGATCTTATGTATTTATTGACCTTTCCTGTGATGCAAACAAGGTATAGAATAAGTTAATCTGATTTTTGTAAGAATTGCCAATAAGAATTATTATTTATAAGTGGGAAGCAATATGTTTTCATTCACCCCACCCTTGCCTGCTGTAAACCCTCAACAGATGAGATAAACTAACTTCACCCCATACTTCCTGGAGGAGCTCACAAATAAATCATTAAAAAATGATCTGATGATGTTATTAAAAGAAATTGATGCAGCTGAGGCATGGACTTGAAAATCAAGATAAAGAGTCTGCAACTAGAGGAAATTCATAACGTTTTCAGAGCTATAAACCATACCATAATATGGGAGAACATATAGTGAGAAAATGCATTTAGATGACTTGAAAACAGAGAAGTACAAACAAATGGACCACCAAAACTCAATTGCTAGTAGTACTTGACTGCCTATTAATATATAAAAATACTGATAAGACCCTGTGGTAAGGATGCTAAACTTAAATAAGTAGAACAAAAAAAAATAGGAAAGCAAAATAATTTCTTAAATAAATAAATAAATAATCAGTGCTAAGTAAGGGCCCTAATTCCTTTCAATAACATAGAACTTTAGCAGATGTGATGAAGCTATGTATTATTGAAGGGACGGAAAATGCTCTGTCCAAGTACCAGTTATGTATTTATTAATTTATTTTGAATAAAGCATTTTGCTTTCCTCATTGCAGATAGGCTGTTTTTTTTTTCATTTTTTAATACAGTTACTGTACCAGCAAAAACAAACAAATAATTAGTTTTAACTATTAAGTCCCTAAATAATAATGCAGTTTGAACTGGTTATTCAGCAATATTTCAAATATTTGATAATTTTTATCTTATATAAAATACAGCCAACCTGACAAGGAAGAAACTAGATAACAATTGTAACACTAAAGAATGCGTCATTGAAAAATGTCATCAATAAACCCATATCAATCAAAACACTGTGAGAGTTCAATTCTGCCAATATTTAAAAAAAAACAGGTGGTGATCTGTTTTCTTTTTTTGAAATCATGTTATTAGAAACATTTGCAGCAGGCAAAGCACAGCAAACTTCTTTGTTCAATGCCATTCAAAAGCGTGATAAGTACGGTTTCTTTTCTCTCTGTTTTTACACTAATTGGTTTGAACCATTGATGTTAAAATACTTTTTCCCTTTTAATTAACAGAGATTGATTTAGTCTGGTAACACCAATAATAATAATAATAATAATAATATAATAATAATAATAATAATAATAATAATAAACAATTACAAACTTAGTAAGATGTAGGCAAACCAGCCACCACTTTAGAATGCTATTTTATATAGCAGTATTTGCCTAACATGTGGAAACCCTTATTTTTCATGTATTATATGCCTGAATTGTATTTTATGAGATAACCTTGACTTTTTTCAGAATTCTGCAAGGAAATTTATTTAATTGCTTGAAATGCTATGTAAAAATCTGTCTCTCAAAATGCATTAAACAAATCATTTCTGAGATGTTAGCTTTTAGGTAAAAGTCAAGGCAAGGCTATTATTTGGCTGTGTTCACCAATGTTTAAAAATATCTTAAACACTTAACTATAAGTCCACAAAATTTGCTAACTTATCAGTAGCTAAAATATGACTTTATTAAATGTTGTTGCATGTTAAAGACCCAGAGCCAGATTCAATAAAGTCTATACTAAGTGCACACAATATGTATTCAAGAACATGCCTACTACATTGTTTGCACCTTTTAGTCACTCAGAAAGATTATACAAAGTGTACATGTAGTTTACACTTTGTGGTAACCTTTATGAATCGCTGTCAGTATTTAAAGCTGCAAGAAAATCAGTGGGAAAACTAAAATTAGGAGGAAGAAGGTATGAGTTATGCTTGTGTTGTCAGTTCACTCAGAATGGTGTACAATTAGTGTACAGTGTAGACGTTATTGAATCCTGGGGTCTGTGTCACAAATCCTGGACACTCCAGAATTCATAAACGCTGCAGATTAGTCAGTTAATTCATGAAAGCTGCGGATTAGTCAGTTACTTCATAAAAGCTGCGGATTAGTCAGTTAAGCAAAACAAAATGCCTGTCATGCCACTCACAAAGCTCAAAAAAGCTTAACTTCCAAGACTGTTAATGTTCTGAAGTTAAGTTGCTTAACACAATGTCATTTACTTGTCTCCAGGTGACTGTCCTCTATCTCAGAAAACATGAAAATATGAAATCAAATTTATGAAATACTGTACAAAGTGAGCTGAAACATGACTAAATTTCTGTAGTGCAATACGTCTTATCTGCTAAGATATAAGGATAGCGCTATGATTTTTGAATCCATTTTTTACCTGGCTCCTCCTAGATTTACAGATTTTTATCTGACTTTTCTTCATAAAGACAGACCTGTTTAAACACAGAATGACATGGCTATCTAACATCTTTTAACATTATATTGCTTCTGCAATTAGCAAATCTGGTTGTTGCAAATCCAATGAAAAAAAAGGTCTGTCTGACAGTTGGTACAAGAGATTAAAACTAGGAACTGTTAATGAACACGCAGAAAAGTCACATAAGCAACAATAAAAAAAAAGGTGAAACATGGCATGCCTACAGCTAGTGGAGTTTGGATTTATTGGCCAGAATGCATCAATAAAGACTTGAGTCAGTGAGGGTTCAATACCCATGTTGTTAGACAGTGCAAATCCTTCTTTTGTTCCACATGATGGCTGAGCAATAGACTCTCGTTCACCTTCTGTGACTTTTATTTACTTACACTTTCCCTATTGCCATGTCCATCCTTTACAGCCAGCAAATGTTTGCAGTATCTAAATTTAAGCATTTTATAGTATTTATTGTTTATATGTATCTATTTTAACATTAGTCAGTTTAAATTGAATTTAAATATTACTTCTGCAACACAAATATAAAATGTGTGATATCCTTATTTTCATTTAAGTATGTTGTCTCAGAGTAGAATCTGGATACCGCTCAGCTGTACAGTTTTTGCATAATGTCCAGATTTCTGCCTCATATTTTGTTCCATTTTGTTCATAAAATTGTGGTTTTCTGGCAAATTAGTAGGAAATCATTAAAGATTGAAGTTAAAAAAAATAATGACAGATATTTGAGTTTCAGACTTCATACCATTCAAAAAATTCATGCTAATGTAAAACCTGTTATTCTATCAACTTTCAAAGTTTGTAAGAACAATATTTAAAAATTGTCCCTATTTGGGGGCCTTAGTCCCACTATTATTTATGGCTTTGTCCAGATTTCTTGCTTTTAGAGGTTGAGAGGTATGCTGTGCATATGTGTGTGTGTGTGTGTGGGGGTGGGGGGGGTGCACACCAATTTCAATATGTGAAATTGTTATTTTCAAGTGTTAAGTCTTAATCAGTTGAATATAGTGTGTGTGTTTATGTGTGTGTGTGTTGTAGTAACTCAAAATATTTATATCCCCAGCTGTCATGCTTGCAGCATCATTGCAGTAATGTTAGCCTTCCACTACCTTTCACATTCCTGATATCGCTGTAATAGTCCTAGAACCTTTTAACTCATGACCCTAACATCAATATAATAAGCCTTTTAACAACCAGCACTACTCCTATCCCCCAGTACTTGTAGCTCACCAAATGATTTGCATATTGCTTTCTGCACTGGGCTGAACTGGTTCTTTTTTACTACATATAACCAGGGAAAGGTAATCAGTTCAAGGACAGAGATGCATTTTAACCTCTTTGCAGAATTTCTGGAGTAGTGAAAGGTCTATTCACCATACAGTGCTAGCATGCACTTTAATTACTGCATAAATAGTTAGACTTCTGGTATAATAGGTAGGACTGGAAAGATGACATTGGCCATGTCACATACCTTGTTTCATGAAGGCTTTTATACTGTTTTCTCCATCATGCTCTGCTGAAGCAACCCCCCCCCCCTGCAGCTTTTGCCTGTGCATATATATGCACACAATATGTGTTGTTTATTTTTTTCATTTGGGTGTGTGTGTGTGTGTGTAGCCTTTGCACCATGCATGACATCCACTTTACAGCAAGAAGGGGCATTATGAGAGATCATTGGCATACCTCTCTGTTAATGAGCTGCGCACTATAGATGTGATAACACATTACCAGTAGAGTAAAACAAATGTCTCTCACAACAGTCTAACCACAACTCACATCCACTATTAATGGGTAAAGAATTCAACACTTGGTGAATTCTACTTCACAATAACAGGAAGAGATGACATTGAAAAAGTGGTGTTATTATGAATGGCCATCACAAGTCACTTATCCCTGTTGTAACCTTTCTGAAACCTCCTGTTCAAAACTCAAAAAGCCAGAAGGGTCATGAGACTCAACTTTCATTGTCTGTATTCACACCAAAAATCAAGTTCAAGTGAATGTTTGTCCTCCTGCTTCACAAGAGGTTTCTGTCCTCCCCGAGCTTGCCTTAGGATACCTGTGTTACTCTTTGATGGGTGAACTGCCTCAGTCAAACTTTCCTCTTGACATTGTCCCCTGACTGTGTTACACTTGCATGCCTAGTCACTTGGAGCCTGAAGGAAAGCCTGGGTAATGGAAAATGATAAGGGATTTGATGTTTTAAACAGGAATGTATACAGAAAGAAAGCCCAAAAATTTTAAAACTATTGACATAGCACATACCTTGTCAGCAACAATTTATTTGTGTAAATCAGTTACCACTTTGAAACTGCTCACAGACTGAACATATCAAATTAAGGAATAATATTGTGCTCATTTGATGCATAATATACATTTGAGTTGTATCAGTGTCAATAACAAATTAAAGCAAACATTTATTCAAACAAAACAGAATTGCTTTCAGGTGATGTAGAAAACTGAGTAAGACAAGGAATATAAGATGACATATTGATCCATTCCCAGGGTCAACCTCAGGATGTAGTACAACTGAGCATTTTTTTTTTTTTTTTACGAGTGATGTAACTAACACTGCTGGGAGCAGAACTACATAGTAAAGGTCACATGGTCCATAATGCTCCAATCCTAGCACTTGAAACATCCAAGTTGTATCACAGTTGCCTGGTAAGTATCGATTACACTGACAGCATGACTACACAAATGGTTGTAAGACATGTACTCAAGCTTGTCATATCGAGAATAATTACCGCAACAGATAAAATAGTAAAAACACACTTTTACAATGGTGCAAGGTCCCTGCACCCCCAAATTTAGGGACTATAACATCACACTCCCTTCCTTTAATTGTGGTAGGTGCACATTGAAGAAAGAGTGATCAGATAGCACATACAATGTCTTGCCATTACTCCCAAGGCTGGCAGCATACATTACTCCCAAGGCTGGCAGCATACATTACTCCCAAGGCTGGCAGCATACAGATGTTAAAACACATCATACTTTGTACAACAGTATTTCACACCTACGTGGAATGAGCAGCAGTTCGTGAGTAGCTTCCACCTAAAGTTGTTATGCTTGTTGTAAAACTGTGATCTGTACAGCTGCCACGTAAGGATCCCACTGGCAGCTAATTGAGGATGAATCTATATATATGGCAGGGTGAACAAGGTAAGTTAGTATAAAAACAGGGAATTGTGGAAAATATGAAAACAGGTTGTGAATGGATGGATGGATATATAAGCAAATATTCATCAAATTAAACATGCATTGAAAATATTGCCTGATAGTGGCAGTTAATGGACAATGTTTTCTAATAGCTTTTGCAGTGCTCTAAGTATAGAACTACGGTAGGTAGTATCATACGTTTATGTCTAAAATTAGGATTTTATTAGCAATGGGTGCCTTCATCTTTTAGGAAAAATTTATACAATGACAGTGACTAAGTAGGATCTAGTAGGTGGATTTTGAAAAGTTAGGTATAAATTGTTGTGAATAACCAAAATGCTAGCAAGTGTTCACAGAATTAAATACAGGCTGATGAATGTTAAAACTGTCAAGAGTTTTGGGGCTGAGTTCCAAGTATACTCATCTTTGAGATCTGTCTTAATATCTTATGAATGACTACATCGCTATTATTTAAAGTAAAACAGCTATTTCATGATCAATGCATGCAATCATTGTTTGAGAGTCGGCTGTAGGATGGCATAAGTGGAATTCACAGGGTGGGTCCCTTAGACTGCATCCTGAAAATTTATCCTACAATTATTAAGAAATGGTCACTCTATGATCATTTTGCCCAATGAAAAACAGAAAAACATTATAAAAAATAATCCTAATGTATATATCTAAATCTATATCTATGTATTGATATATCTATATCTGTTTCATATATATATATATATATATATATATATATATATATATATATATTTATATAGATGCGCACACACACACACACACACACACACACACACACACACACACACACACAATATATATATAAATATACACACACACATATATATATATGTATATATATATACATATATATATATATATATATGGGTATACTTTGTTTCATTGAATCTCATTTCACTGAATTTCATCTCACCCCGACCACATCGCTGAAAACACAAATTGCTGAAAGCTCATTACACTGAATCTCATTTCACTGAACTGAACTTAGTATATATGGCAGTATGTAGAGTATTGTAAGGCAAGTAAAAGGTATATGCTCTTTTCCTCACTGTAGTGTGATCCTGGAGTTAGTATATATAGTTAGGGTGGGTGTGGGGGTCACAGCCCCCCACATTGGGGGAGGGAGGGGTGTAGCCCCCTAACATAGTTTGAGAACATATTGTCTTCTGGAGACAGTTTGTCATTGGAACTATGCACGTCTATTGTTTAAAATGTATTGTTTTGAAGTTTTTGGTAAAATAGAATATAAAACAAACAACATGGGGGACAACGCCCACTACACCCTCCTAACTATATATACTAACTCCAGGATCGCACTACAGTGGGGAAAAGGGCACATACCTTTTACTTGCCTTACAGTACTCTACACAGTGCCATATATCCTAAGTTCAGTTCAGTGAAATGAGTTTTCAGTAGTTTGTGTTTTCAGCGATGTGGTCTTGGTGAAATGAAATTCAGTGAAATGAAATTCAATGAAACAAAGCAGACCCACATATATATATATATATATATATATATATATATATATATATATATATATATATATATGTATATATATCCATATATATATGTATATGTGTGTGTGTGTGTGTGTGTGTGTGTGTGTGTGTGTGTGTGTGTGTGTGTGTGTGTGTGTGTGTGTCTGTGTGTGTGTGGATGTCATACATCCGTTCGAAAGTTTGCTTATTTAAATTGAGAGAAGACCGGCAAAAGTGATCTAATATAATATAATATAATATAATATAATATAATATAATATAATTTAATATAATATAATATAATATGAGAGAAATCACTGTAAAGTGGGGGCTTTGTTTTTCCCTTACCTCAATGTAATACCATTTCGCAGCTGGCATATATACAAATTACAGGGAGTGTGGGTGGTGCAGAGGGGGCTTGCCTCCTGTAAAAATAATAATTGCAACGCTTGGTTTGAGAACTTGCATTTCAAACACATTTGCTCAAATACTTTATACTTTTTTTTTCTTTGAGGAGTCAATATAGATTCATGTGTGTATTCATGTAAATAGCTACAGTATATATATATATATATATATATATATATATATATATATATATATATATGCATTTATATATACATTTGTGTGTATGTATGGATTCATATTGTTTAGTCAAAATCTTTAAATGCTAACCCACAAATGATCACACCTAAAATAAAGAAGAACAAAATATTGAACAATTAAGAAAAAAAAAAAAAGAAAACCATTTTTCAGTGCACAAGAGTCTACAGTGGAGAAAGGGTAATTTCCCCACTATCTGCTGCTCTGTTATCTTATGCAATCATGTCTTGTTTTTTATAATGGATCAGTGTTTCTTTCTGCAGTGTTTCCAGTGCAATTATTTCTTGTTTGGCATTTAAATATGTTGATGAAACAATGACTTCCTGTCTGTTGTTCTCCCTCTCTCTCAATATATATATATATATGTATAATATATATATATATATGTGTATATATATATATATATATATATATGTATAATATATATATATATATATATATATATATATATATATATATATATATATATATATATATATATATATATATATATATATATATAAATAAGTAAATATATATATATATATATATATATATATGTGTGTGTGTGTGTGTGTGTGTGTGTGTGTGTGTGTGCATGCATGTGTGTGTGGGTCGGTGTGTGTGTGTGTAAAGAGAAAAAGATAGGTAGATAGATAGATAGATAGATAGATAGATAGATAGATAGATAGATAGATGGACAGATAGATAGATGGACATATAGACAAGTAGATAGATAGACTCTAAGTTCATGCATAGTGACATTTATGAAACCTCAGATGGTAAGCAGTATTGTGAGGCAGCTTGTTTGATAGTAACTCCTGAAAAGGAGAGGCAGGTGAAAAAGGGCAATACAAATGGATGCGTTTATTTTGGCAAATTTAAACAATAAGAACATTTTATTCATTTAGATAAGGATATATTTTAACTTAAATTAACTTAAACACCTTCATGTGTCTGGAGCAGTTATGTCTGGCAATGAGAAAATGATGTTTTTTTAACTCAACAAAAATACAAGGATATTTACAGTAAACTGCAGCTGTGTTTGCAGTCCTCAGTTCTAGCAAGACACACACACACACACACACACACACACACACACACACACACACACACACACACACACACACACACACTGAGAGGAAGGGTCAGAGTGTTTCTGGAATGATGACACACAAGAGATAGTCTCAAGGGATAGATTATATAAACTTGGCTTTTTATTTTAAAATAAGTATGTCATGCAAGTATTTGCTTTACCCAATCAAAAAGACCTCTCCCAAAATACATGCATTCGTAAATATATAAATAAACAAACAGAAGGTGCTCAACATATTAACAAAGTATGGGACTTTTTTACAATGGACTTAAGCTGTGATGTAAAATATATCACATAATGAACTGTTTATTCTTGACTTCAAGCCCAAATATTCACTGACCTTTGACATTTCAAGTAACAAGATACTGCAGCTGTATGCGCATAATTATTGGTTGCTGATTTTCTTCACCTGCTGTTTGAATGTAGTCGTTGTTTGTGAGACTTCAGAGCCACAGCTGCAGTTCAAGTGTGATAGCAAAAGCCCTGTTCACCCACACTTGAGAAATGACATGCCCGAATAGTGAATGTTTGTAAACAGTTACAGTTTAAAGGCATTTAAATTCTAGAAATATAAACCTCTCGAGAATGCCATTGCATATCTTTAAACACAGCTGGCAAACATACAGTATTATTACAATTTTTAAAAAAGCACTTTGAAATAGGTATAGTGTATAAAGAAAGCAAAGGTTTTTGATAATGAAGAGGAAGCATTTAAGCCAGGATGTGCTGATGGAAAGCAATAAACTGATTTTGCATATATATATATATATATATATATATATATATATATATATATATATATATATATATGGATTCACTTTATAACCTCGAAATGCTGAAATATCGAATTTCAGTATCTCGAGACTATAAAACCAAATCCACAAAACACCGACAAACAAAAACCGTGAAACCACATAACCGAAAACACCGCACACACTACACTAAACATACAACACAAGACCCACATCACAACATAAACAAAAAAACAACACACATACACAACTCACACACACATAAGCAGGGGGAAAGCCCCCCTGCACCCCCCATGTGGGGGGCTGTGCCCCCACACCCCCCCTACTTATATATACTAACTCCGAGATCGCACAAACATAACACTCACTCACACACGCACATTCTCCAATCCCTCACACACACTCTAACTCCCACTCAAAACCCTTACAAAACACTCACTTACCTGACATAACACCTACATCCAAACACAGCACCGTGCACCAACAAAACACAAACCCGGACATTACATAGCGCAACTTCATAAATGCTAATTCGACATATTTTCGACATACGTCAAATTCGCGATTATGAACATTCGCTATTTTTAACATTCGACTTTATAGCATCGAGATACTGAAATTCGACATTTCAGTGTTTCGATGTTATAAAGTGAACCCATATATATATATATATATATATATATATATATATATATATATATATAGATATATATATATTTATATATATATATATATATATATATATATATATATATATATATATATATATATATATATATATATATATATATATATATATATATATATATATATATATATATATATATATATATATATATATATATATATATATATATATATATATATATATATATATATATATATATATATATATATATATATATATATATTTTTTTTTTTTGCTTTTTACACTGATAAATGCAGTGCATATTGTAAATATATTTTGTCAGAAGCATTATAAAACATAATTTCAGCACAGTAACAGATGAGAGATCTGCTGGAAAGATAAAATATTATGATAAGGCATATTTTTACTATGAATGTTTTGTTTTGATGCAATATTCAGTTTGAGAACTGGTGTCCTTACATGCTAGTTTAAAAACAGGAGGTGAAATGAGGTTTGGAACAGACCATTTTGTCCAGGGATATCTTCAAGGTGGGGGGGGGGGTTAGTTAGAGTTGCAGAATTTTGGAGGTTAGGGGTAGGATAGGGTTAAATATGAATGGATGAGGTTTGGGAGGAAGTGAGGTATTGGTAGGGAGGGGCTTAAAGGATGTTAGGCAAGTGCAACTGGATTAGGAGTCACATTATGGTGTGAACTCCGTGACGACCTTTAGTGGTTGGAATCAGGTAGATCTTGGCTTGGTTTTGTTGGGAGGGTGAAATTGGATTTTTTTTTTAAATATATATATTTTATGGATGCACTTTCCACGTAGAGAGATGGGGAGTTTTGTGGGTTTTTGGGACACACCGATGGCTGTTGTCTTTGCGGTGTCCTCTTCCAGTGAAATGAGGTGGTTGGGAGTAGTTTTGCGGCCCATCGTTGTCCCCCATTTTGCTTAATGGTTGCCATTTTGTTGGGGCCCAGGGAGTTGGAATTCCTTTCTGTTGGTTGTGAGGAGGTTTCTTTCTTGGTTCCTTTGGCTGGGGAAGTTTTCAGTGCGTTTGGTGGGATCTCAAGTGGTTGGTACGGAGTGTGGGAATTCTGCAGTATTGTTGCTCGTTGGTTTCCTTTGCATTCAGTTGTCATCCTGTGAGTGCATTGGAGGTAGTGCAGTTGGCATGCAGCTCCCGTTGTCCTGGTATCCTCGGAGGGTCTTACATGGGGAGCAGTTTGTCGAGATTGAGTCCATGCAAGGTCAGGGTTTTTGTGCAAAAGAAAATATAAATAAATAAATAAATAGGTAATTGCTGATTGCGGTTTGACAAATGCTGTATTGACTGAGATTAGCAGACTAATGACTATTGTGTTGCAAGGTTTTTGGTACTAGGATGTTGTATGTGCAATGTCCTTGGGAAGTTCCATGGTCTCATGTGAAATATTATAGTTTACATCAGAAAGTTGTACAAATGGACTATGTGAATACTTGATAACTTGTCCATTGTTTTCGTCAGAGTTGACTAGGTTTCTTTTGTGTTTTGTTTTGCCATCTTGGGCTTGGAAGTTGAGGTGATGAAAAGGATCAGTTGAGGTGACTCATTGATATTACTATACTTGGTTTATTGCCTTGGTCTGTATTTGTTTCTTGTGTTTTGGAGATGCATCTTGTTTTTGGTGAACTGAGTCATGAACTCTATCAGATTAGACAATTTATTGTGTAGTTTATTGCTGTGTATTGGAATGGTGTGTTTGTGTAGCAGTGGGATTTGATTTTTAATTTCTGTGGTGGTTGTTGTGGCTGGGTGATGATAGGGTAGAGTGGTGGCATTTCCTTTTGGTGCAGAGATGTTGAGCCTTTGCATGTCTGAGGACCTTATTAGGGGCATTTTTGTCACAGGATGTCTGCAGAGAGTTTGTGCTTGAATTGTTCTGCTTTAAAGGGGTTGACTGGTATTGTGGAGTGTGAAGGTTGGATTGATGAACATGGCTGTTCGTGTTGTTTTGGTAGGGCATTTATTTCGGTAACAGAGTTTATTAAGGAAAGGTTCAATAAAAAAAAAGAAAAAGAAAACGTGGATGAAGTAATACTGGCAATTGAAATTTGCCTTCCTCATGAAAGGAATGTCATTTGTTAAGATGCATTTTGTGAAAATTGTTACTTCTGGTGGGACTGTACAACTGATGGCCATTGGTCGAGCATTCGCATAGCATGACTAATGGCTGACAGGGTTGGGGAAAGATTGGCTGCAGGCCCTCTGGAGTGCAGCAATGGGCAAGTTTCATGGATGTCTGGAGTTTGCCTCAGTCTTTTGTTGTGTTAAGAAATAAAAAAAAAAAAAAAAAAACTTCTAGGGATGCTTGAGTGGAGTCTAGTCTGGGTCATTCTTTAGGTTTTCATCAGCTCCGATTAAACTGGTTGCTGTTTGGCTCTAAATTAAAGTTTTATTCACTAATCACACTATTGGGGATCTATAGGGGAGGGGACATGCAATGTAGTTTCTCTTTGGTCAGGCATTTGAGTTTAATATCTCCCTAGTTTAGACTTTGACTCCCTTGTTTCAAGTTTAGGTGTGATTATGAGGACTGTTAGGTGTTGGGGGGGAGGTGGGATGCACAAATGGTCAAGAAGATCCAAGTTTTTGCACACAAAATGGGGCAATGACAGTCGTTGGACTGTGGCTTTCATGCCTTTCAATCGCTTGTATTCCACTAGGATGTACAGGCCTACTTCTCAACCTATTGCAGCAAGACTGCTGCTTTCAGTTACCCATCCAAAAAAAAAAATGAACACTATCTTGCAGTTTTTTCTCTTAGCTTTAATGTGCCGATAAAGCATGATAAGTAGACTAGTCACTTGCTTGACGTAGTACTGAGTCAAGGCTCTGAAGGTAAGATGTTGTACTTGGGGGCTTGCTAATGTTAGGGGTGCCTTGTTTTGGGCTAACTGCTGACTAGAAGTGCCAGCTAAGCCACGTTTTTTTTTTTTTTCTTTTCACGGGCTTGGAGTTATGCTGTCAGCAGGGTGCATGAAGCGCATGGGTAGCATACTGATGTCATACACATTATGAGTCTGATCTTTTCAGAGGTGTCTTATGGTAAATGTAGCCACAAATTATAGTAGCAAAACGTAAAAGGTTCTGGATGTTCACTTAAGTAGTAGACAGTTCGGCGCAGTCTTGAATTACCCTGCCAATTCCCTTCCTTTGATACTTAAAAAAAAAAAAAATGAAAGTTATTCTACTTCAGAGGTCTGGATTAGTGAAGCCTTTTAGCCGAGTGCTGGAGCTGTTACATATTGTATTGCTTATTTTGAAGTCTGGGCATTTTTCTGGTCTCATTCATTCTTTGCTACTACTTTTGCACTTGTGTTGATTGGTTGTATGAATCAGTTACATCTGGTTTCTTATATGTTGAGTTATTGAAAATAATCAAAGACAAATGGTATAGTGATGTTTTGCTGTGATTGTAGAGGACAGCATCCTCGGGTTCGAGACTTGGCAGGGCTGACTGTTCAGGAGGCGGAGCTGTGCGGACTATGTGTCCATCAAAGAAAAGAAAAGGAAAAAAAAAATTACCCTTGCATACCTTTCAACTGTACAGATTTTTGCAGAATGTCCAGATTTTGGCATCGTATTTTGGGTCTGTTCCTCATAAATTTTGTAGTTTTTTGGCAAATTACTTTGGATTAAATCACTAAATAATGACATGTATTTGGGTTTCAGGCTTCAGTTCATTCAATGGGTGCATCTTGACACAAATCCTGTTATTCTGGTAGCTTCTGGAGTTTATAGAAGGAATGGCAAGTCTGTCCCTATTTTTGGATCTTTGTTCCCCCATTAGTTTAGGCTTTGTCAGGTCTTTTAACTATTCTATGACCTTCCTAGCTGAAGTTGATAGTAAGCCACATTTTGCCCATTTATTCCACATTATGAGTGAGGGCTGGTGTTCCTCATTTTGGAGATGGACGGTTGAGAGGTTATGATTTTAAATATTGCTCTCTTTTAAATTTCTAGAGTGGCTAGAGTAACAGGATTTGTTTTATCGTACATTGTCCAGAAACCACAAATTCTTGAGACTTTGACAGGATGAGAGATTGTGAATTAATACAGTGTGCAGATTTTCATAGAATGTCTGGATCTGAAACCATATATCAGCATGCATATGTTGAAAGCAGCTCTAGTACCACCTGTAACATGAGCATGATTTGTACTGACTGCTTGGAAACACAGCAAAGTATTTATAGCCACAGCCATTTTCATGTGAGGTGAGGGGGTGTGCTTGTACTAAAGCAGGCGTCTTGTGCAGTTACCCTTGGGAACCTTGTTTAGTAAGCATGGGGAAACTTTGCTTTATTAATTTTAAATGGCATAAAATAGTTTATTGTTGCCCTTATCTCATCAGGTAAGCACTAGGGTGAATGATAATATGTTATGCCTGCGGGGCAGCTATATTTGAAACTACTTGGCAAATCATTTGGGTTATTTAGAAGGGTATTGACCATATTTCAATGGTACAGATTTCACAGAAAGCCAGATATGGTTCATATTTGAACAGTTTTATATACATTGTGTTTCTGGTAGATTAGTGGCAACCATAGTGGACTGAATTTTAGGAATTGACAGACACGTGAGTTTGAGACGTCATACCCCACTGGAAGGTAGGTTAAGTTAAAAACTTGTCATGATATTGACTTGAGTTTGTAAAAGCAATTTAATTGGGACCTGGGTATGGGTAGATTCAGCTATGAGTTTTTCAACTCGTATCATCAAATTAGGTAATGATAGTTATAGATCTACAGGCATTATGGAAGATGTATAAGGTTAGGTAATCAAATAAGGACGTCATTGTTGTTAGCTACATTAGACCCAGACTTGAGTTTGGAATAGCAATACGGAAACCCTATAACAAAACAAGCATGATTAGATGAGGTAGTTAAATTTATCTTGGGTATTTGCTAGGGTCATTGGAAGCATAGCATCAGTTATAGCTGCTTTGTCATAGATGTGAGTGGCGGTGGTACATTCCTTCCCGTGTTGGTGGGATAGGTTGTCCTTGAAGATGTCTTGGAATGGAGGTTATGTATTTTGGATGATTTACATGTCTTTTCTTTCTTGTAGATGCAGCTGCAATTTGGAATAGGTGGGTATAAGATGGAGCCTTTTCTCTACATTTTAGAAGGTTTACTCTTCTCCTTTTCTTTGTAGATGGTGGTGTGCCGAGTACCAGTGGTGGCAATACACAGTGAATTTGCATATGATGGAAGCAGTGGCATGCGGTGGTGGTGCTGCGGTAGTGTTGTTGCCTCACAGTAAGACGCTGTCCGGTTCCATTCTCAGCTAGAGCGTCTTCTGCATGGAGACATGCGTGAATGGGTGTACCTTCGTTGAAGGTTGTACGTCAGGCCTGGCAAGCCGGTATGTAAAAATCAACTGCCAATCATTAGCGGACTGAAGTTCTGCTGTGGCGACCCCTGACGGGGAAAAAGCCGAAAGACACAAACAAATGGAAGCAGTGGCATGCAAGATTACACATGGAGAGCACCAGTGGGCAAAAGTTACTGACGGACGTAGGTGGAAGGAAGGTGGCTTTGACAGGCGAGAGAGGGTGTCGAGGTTGATGTCGGTTGATGGAGTGGTGTGAAAAGAGGTCTTGGTTTTTCAGCAAGGCAGTCACATATGGAATTGCTATATTTTCTTCCCAATAGTTACAACTTAATGGTTTGTTTGCTTGTTTTGGGTGGGGAGCATCAGGAGTAGAAGAAAAAAAAAAGATATTGTACCTACTTTAAAGAGATCTCATTGGTATGATGGTATGCAATGGGGTTTAATAACAAAATAGCATGGCTTGTTTTGTTGAGTTGCTAGAATACCATGATGGCTGTTGAGCTGGTTTATTGCTTATAAGGGATAGTTAGTGTGATGGTGGGATTGCTAGACAATGGGATTTTATGATACTAATCTGGTTATTTTAAGCAGGGAAACGGGGCTGGGATTAGGCATCATGGTTTGTTCTTGTTTCTGTGTGGTTTCAGATGATGGTGGGCTTTGTGTTGGTTGTCCAGTTGAAGGATAATGATGGTGAAGTCATTAGAATTGTTATTGCTCTGGCATTAAGGAGAGCTCATTTAGTTATTACAGGATTGGGTGGTAAATGGGGTTACAATCTGGTATGATGGCATGTAGCTGACTCTGCGTGTTTTTTTATAATGCCCTTGAAGTCTTAGTGCAACTGCCACTGGTCATGAAGTGAGGATTATTTAGCTCATGTAAAGTGGGTATGCTAGATTATCTTAGCATAGGTGAAGGGTCAGTGTTTTGTTTTCAGTGGTTTTGGCAACTGGTTATTTTTGTTATGTGATAGAATTTTAGGAGTTAACTATATCCTCCTTGGTTAGTGAGGATGGGGTACATTGAATGATGTTTGGCCTGATGCCTTAATGGTTTTTAGATTGCTGGAAGTGTGCTGCAGAGAGGGGGGACAGCTTGGTCAGGCTGATGGGCAGAGAAGAGGGGCAGGCTTGCCCTCTTCTGTTCTCCCTCTGGTGCTGGATGATCAATTCAATAAGTTGGAAAAGGAAAGTGAGCGGTTACGCTGCTTGACAAGTACATAAGTAAGAGGAGGAAGCTGCTTATTTGGTTGATGGTATAATGCAATAAATGGTAATGAAAGTGAGCAGTTATGCTGCTTGATAAGTATATAAGCAAGTGGGTGAAGCTGCTTATTGAATTGATGGTATAATACAATAAATGGTAATGAAAGTGAGTGGTTACACTGCTTAATAAGTACTGATAAATGGTAACGGAAGTGAGCGGGTACGCTGCTTCATAAATAGGTGAGTGGAGGTATGGACACGGCTTACTGATTAGGATGAGCAGGTTTACGCTGTCCTGTCCTAAGATAATATTACATGGATGTTATTTCATCTGTATCATGTTTGGTTGAAATGAATGAATATTGAGTAACATTTATGTTTATGGAAATTTAATAAAGTTCATCAAATGTCATTCTGTGTAATGTGTTTCTTGAAGGGGACCGGGACAAATGAGGTTTGGAACAGACCATTTTGTCCAGGGACATCTTCAAAGTGGGGGGTTAATTAGAGTTGCAGGATTTGGGAGGTTAGCGGTAAGATAGGGTTAAATAGGAATGGATGAGATTTGGGAGGAAGTGAGGTAGGAGTATGGGGTTCCTATTAGAACGACGAAAACGCATTTTTGTCAAATGCATTTTTGTCGACAAATATAGAGTGAACAGGCAAAACAGATAAGTGGCTGTTCAGTGAATTCTTTCCCTGGGAAAGAAGTTGCTTGACTGCTTTGTTGCTTTGCTTTGTTCTGCAGTGTAGTGTGGTCCCTTGTCTGGTATAGCTCCCGTGCGTGAATGTGCAACAGTTACTGACCTTAAGGTTAGTGTGTGGGTTAAGGTAAGTGCATATGTATGAAAGTGTTTACTGTTTTTTATTTTGCGTTAGATGTATGGTTGAATAACGTGTGTATGTATTTTCAGCTGTTTACTTTTGTTTTGGGGGTAGAATTAGGATTAAGGTAAGTGTGCATGTGTTTGGAACTGTTTATGTAAATGTGCAAGGGTTACTGACCTTAGGGTTAGGGTGCGGGTTAAGGTAAGTGCATGTTTTAAAATGTTTACTGTTTTTTTATTTTTCCATTAGATGTATGGTTGGGTTACGTGCATACATCTATTTAGTTGTTTACTGTTTTTTTTGGGGGGTACAATTAGGGTTAGGGTATGTGTGTATGTGTTCAGAAGCGTTTAATGTTTTTTGTTTTTTTTTTATTTGGGTTGGAACAGCGATTTCTTTCCCTAGGAAAGGAATTGCTGTTCTGTGGTTTCGACATTTTCAGCTTTCACTAAAAATGTGTTAATGAAACATCATTCACTGTTTTTAGCATTCGATGTTTCAATATAGACCCGGTGTAGGGAGGGGCTTAAAGGATGTTAGGCAAGTGTAACTGGATTAGAATCACATTTTGGCATGAACTTGCTAACCGCCCTCTCTCCCTCTTTTTATTAGTTGGGATGTGGTTATGTTTAGTTTAGACAGGGCAGAGAAGAGGGGCAGGCTTGCCCTCTTCTGCTCCCCCTCTGGTGCTGGATGGTCAATTCAATAATTTGGAAAAGAAAAGTGAGCAGTTAAGCTGCTTGACAAGTACATAAGTAAGAGGAGGAAGCTGCTTATTTGGTTGATGGTATAATGCAATAAATGCTAATGAAAGTGAGTGGTTATGCAGCTTGATAAGTATATAAGCAAGCAGGTGAAGCTGTTTATTGGATTGATTGTATAATGCAATAAATGGTAATGAAAGTGAGCTGTTATGCTGCTTGATAAGTACTGATAAATGGTAACAGAAGTGAGCAGGTACGCTGCTTCATAAATAGGTGAGTGGTGGTATGGACACTGCTTACTGATCAGCATGAGCAAGTTTACGCTGTCCTGTCCTAAGATAATGTTACATGGATGTTATTTCATCTGTATCATGTTTGGTTGAAATGAATGAATATTGAGTAACATTTATGTTTATGGAAATGTAATAAAGGTCTTCAAATGTCATTCAGTGTATTGTGTTTCTTGAAGGGGACCAGGACAAATGAGGTTTGGAACAGGCCATTTTGTCCAGGGACATCTTCAAGGTGGGGGTTAGTTAGAGTTGCAGGATTTGGGAAGTTAGGGGTAGGATAGGGTTAAATAGGAATGGATAAGGTTTGGGAGGAAGTGAGGTAGGGGTAGGGAGGGGCTTAAAGGATGTTAGGCAAGAGTACTTGGATTAGGAGTCAGATTTTGGCATGAACTTGCTACCCGCCCTCCCTCCATCTTTTTATTAGTTGGGATGTGGTTATGTTTAGTTTGGACAGGGCAGAGAATAGGGACAGGCTTGCCCTCTTCTGATT